>NC_056738.1:549279003-549401503 GCF_019279795.1 Protopterus annectens | reverse complement strand
ATTGAACATCTATTGAACATCTTGTGCTAAAATGAATGCAACATATGACAATTGGGTTGTACCTACCTAGTAACATAAACATGTGTGACGTCCAGATAATATGACACTGGAGTGCCAACATCAATATGATGTCTCCCACTATCCTGGGCCAGTAGCTAAGGAGATTCAATCCTCACTACTGACTCCAATGTGAGACTGTCACTTAAACAGGAGTAATATTTCACAATTTCCCCTGGCAGCACAACAGGAACATGCTCTGTAATGTGGAACTTGACTGTATACTTCCATCCACCCCTAATGTAACTCCTTATTACACACTCCAGAGCAATGTGTCCCAGTTTAAGACCTCTGATACACTCACACTTAAATATATTAAATCTCACACATCCAAACATTTCTGGGAAAACCTGATATAGATTTTCAGCTCTGTCTCTTCCCCAAAATAATACAGTGATGCTGCCACCAATCAGAGTGTCTTCATGCCCTTTTTAAGGGGTGTCCAATTATGAAAATTAGATATTAAAACAAATAGTAGCAAATGACCTAAACAGTGAGGCTTTCAGGGTAGTTCGGGAAGATATCAAGGCAAGTATAAGCACTCTCCAATTACTAAAGAAAAACACTGATTGTCCACCCACAATGTAAATTAATAAAAATATTTAATATTGAGCAAAATGATTAAAAATATAAAACAGCAATTCCTGATAAACAAACAGAGCTCAATCACCAGGAAAATGAAACTGTAGGATAGAAATCCAACATTCAGAAAAACTCTAACTGATCTAACTGATAGTTATAATTTCCTATCTGACTAAAGAACACTGTCCCTGATCTAAACTAAATGACTACAACAGAGCAAAGGCAGGCTTACAGTTCTTGGTGAGTTCTTTTGGGTATCCACTGCACATTACATTTGTGAACAACTCAACAACTCACAACTGTAGCTGATATCTGTAACTGACAACTCAGCAAGCTCTTTTATAGACTAGCCTGTCACAAATGTTCCAGTTCTAATTTTCATTTCATGTTTTGAAAATCAACCAACAGCTGTTTACTAAAGTTCCTTGCTGTCTTTCAGCTTCTTACAGCAACACATTGTAACTGTAAACATTCCAATGACATAATCTGCAGATCAGCAGAATCTGAAACAGTTTGCCTTTAGAATCTTTCTTCACAAACATGCACAGTTAGAAATGTAAAAGGACACTGTTCAAGTGTTTAAAACATTCTGTACAAATAGAACATAAACCAACATGCAAAACCTATTTACAATATCATAGCTAATCATTCTGGCATATAATACACAGGTTAATCAGAAATTATGTACAAAAACTCAGCCAGACATGCTAGTACAAATAAAAGTGTCTAATTTCTTTACAACATTTGTCGAGGGAAATGTAAAAAGCTCATGACAAGGATCATGAAATAAGATACTTTACATTGTAACAGTACCATATGGAAACAAACAGAACCTACCTACATTTAGATAGGTGCTAGATTATTAGAGAGATTACCTCATTGCACATATTTTAAATGAAAGTAAAAACTAGTAGAATTAGATCATCAGTAAGTTATGCCATTATTGGTGTATGCATTCCTTTATTTTCCTGGTTCTAATCTGAGTGCATCATTGTATCCTTCTCTGCCTCTATACTCATAACACCTATGTAACGGCTATGTAGAAATGTCTTATTAATAAAATGCTGTGCCTGTTTGGTCTGCCAGTATCAACAAGTTATGATGTCCTACAGGAAGAACACAGGTCAAACACATACACATGTATCTCATAGTTACAAAAATCATGGCTAGCTATATACTTCCTATTTTATGGCCTACCCAGGAAGATATAACCACACACTGCACCACCAATCTCCCCTTCCAAGTTCAAAAATAGATATGTCATAAAAAATACATACAATAAATAAAAAGAAAAAAAACTGCATGATTTACCAAGAGAAGAAACATAGGTCAAACACTTATGCCTGTGTTCACACACTTATGCCTGTGTTCATCTTACCTATAGAAAGCCTGAGTAGCTACAAATATCTGTTTCATGTTCTGCTTCAGGGCGGCATAATCACATTCTACAGCACCAGTTCACTCTGCCAAGATAGTAGGTGGTGCAGAAAAATACAAATGACAAATAAAATCACACTTTTTTCAAGAAGGCAGATAGCACAAGAGCACAGGTCAAACACTTACAAATATACCCATTTCCCTCTTAGCTATAGAAAACCTGACCAGTTCTGACTGTCCCCCTTTTGTTCCAAGCCCTAGGAAGCAATAATTGTGCAGTGAAGTAGTAATTCACCCCTTCAAGACGACAAGTACAGAAGAAAAATTCAATGGGCAAATAAAAAGACAGCTCAGTCCAGGAATACAAGTCATACATATATACCTGCATCTCTCTTGGCATCAGAACACCTGACTAGCTACCACCACTTCCTTTTGTGGCCAAATCAACAAGCTGCAATCACAAAATGCATCACCAATGCACCCCTCCAAGACAACAGGTAGTGTGGAAAAAATACAAAGGGCAAATAAAAAGGAATAAAATCAGTTTTTTTTTCAGGAAGGCAGCTCAGTCCAAGAATACGTGTCCTTCTTAGCCATGGAAAGTCAGCCTAGCTAAAATCCAATCACAATGTATATCAGCATTCCACTACTCTAAGACAGTAGGTAGCACACAATAGGTAGAAAGGGCAAATAAAAATGAATAAAATCCCACTTTCTTCAGGAACTCAGTTAAATCCAGTAACACAGGTCAAGCACACCTGTGTCATTTTTTAACTACAGAAAGACTGACTAGCTATGATTGTCCTGTTTTGTAGTCAGGCCCAGGAAATGTAATCACACACTGCAACATTAATCTACCCCTTTTAAGACAGGAGATAGCGCAGAAAGTGTACAAAGGACAAATAAAAAGAAATAAAACCATACATGTTCATGAAAATAACAATACTGAAACAGACATCACACCCTTGCATCCATGTTACTCTTACTGGAGAAAGCATTATTTCCTTTCAGCACCTGTTTTCTGGTCAGCCCCGAGAAGATGTAATTTTACATTGCAGCAGAAAACCACTCCTTCAAGACAATAGGTACTGAATAAAACATACAAAGGGCAAATAAAGTATGTGCAAAATTATGCATATAAGCAACTACATTGCCTGTATAAATATGTAACTAAGCAGTAACAGTAACCTTGTATATAATTCAGTGATTTATGTAAAAGACATTCATAAAAAACAAAAGAAGTGCAGTAGTTTCTAAACTATAATTGTTGGTTACAATGTAGCTGAAATGATGCTGTTTTTGAATGCAACTTGGAAAGTAAAAAAAAAAAAAGCCACCCTGGCACCAAAACTGAGGAGGAAATACTATGAACCACTTTAAGCATAACACAACTTTATTAATCTGCTTTTTGTCTCTGATGAATCCTTCAAACGAAAAGCAGATTAATAAAGTTGTTATACTTAAAGAAAGTGGTTCATAGTAATTCCTCAGTTTCAGTGCTTCTAGGGTGGCTTTTGTTTTTATTAGTGTTTGGTTTGCCACTTACCTGCCTTTTATTCCATAACTTGGAAAGTAATTTGTCTCTAAATCTTTTCAGAAGTTGTTACTGCCTCTTGACACTGGTGGTGGCAGAAAACAATCTTTGAACCAGTTTTCTTATATGCCTAACAGAGATGAGCGAATAAATAAATAACAAAAAGGAATTAAATCAAATATTTTACAGGAAGACATCTTAGCCCAGGAACACTTACATCTATGTTCTACTTTCTTAGAAAGAAAGCTAGACTAGCTAAGAGGGTCCTCATTTAAAGTCAGCAATCCAGCATTCTGCTATAATAGGTAGTGTGTGTATATATATATATATATATATATATATATATATATATATATATATATATATATATATATATATATATATCAAGAATAAATAAAAATAAGTAAATCAAAACTATTTTTTTTTAGGAAGATAGCTCAGTCTGGCAACACAATCAGGTGCTTAGACCTGTGTCCCTTTTAGGTACAGAAACAGTATTTTGTAACATTCTTATCTTCATACTCTCATCCTCTTTCATTTTCAACTTCCATGCATGTCTCCTTCCACATGGCCGTCTTTGAGACAGCTATCAGTAGCATTGATGTTCTCATCAAATTTATCCACTCCTAAATTGAACTTAACTTTACCAAATATACAGAGCAAATGCCCATAATCAAAACTATAACTGTTAATTGCAGATCATAAAAGTCCACTTCATTTTAACAATGTTTAGCCCCTCCATCGCAACGCAGCACGACATTACTGGGTATATTGCCGTCACATGTCCACCACAATGCATGAGAAATTCTCAGAATTAACACTTGCACTGCCTTCTCTGGTCACTAGGTGTCAAACTCTTGGGGTATCACTGTGCCACTTACTGAACATATCATACATGCAGTCAGATGAATAGTTACTATTTTTTGTTTATATTCAGCAGAAATTTTAGGATAATATACATATAAAGATTCTTTCAGTTGCTGATTACTTTTCTTAATAGCCATTCAGTTCTTCAGTCTGTGTTATCACTCCAAAGCAAGTACAAATATGACTCCGTCATTGTCCATGCTGGTGTGAATGACCTGAGACGTACCTCCCTGGACTACATGAAAAGAGAGATAGAGGAGCTCTCCAATTATGTAGCCCAGGCTGGTATGACCCTGACCCTGAGCAGCATCTTGCCCTCACCAAGAATGATACCACAATACAAAGACAAGATGATCAGCTTTAACAATTGGCTCAAGTACTCATGTCATTCTAAGGGGATCCAATGTCTGTCTGCCTGGGATGACATGTTGGACAAGCCACGCTCCATCGCAAGGGATGGCTTACACCTGTCACCACTGGGCTTCCAGATATTGGCTAAGGCTCTTGCCACCCCCATAGTGCCTTTTTTAGGCAAGGCTCAAAAGACAAACCTACCTCCTTAGAAAACTAAAATGGAAAAAAACTAAGGGTAATGCTGCTCAATGCCAGAAGTCTAAATCTCAAGATGCAGGCACTTGATGCACTCCTCAGCATGGAGAACATCAACGTCTGTGCAGTAACTGAAACCTGGTTCAAGGCTCCTGAGAACACCCCAGCGCTACCAGGCTATACCTCATATCATGCTTTTCGGCCCCAAAACCCGGGCCGAACCACAAAGAGGGAGTGTCCATATTCATCAAGGACACCCACACCTCCAGGTTAGTAGCAACACATGAAGCATCAGAGACCATACAGGTGCAACTAACCATAGGCAAAACTGCTATACAACTGGTAGCATGTTACAGACCACCCTCCCAATCTCAAGAAGCCCACTCAGCCTTCCTGAAGACATTGGAGGATATGAATGTATCACAAAATACCATCATACTGGGAGACTTCAACTACCCAAACATAGACTGGGTACATTATTCTAGCCCTAATACCCTAGCCCAAAGGTTCCTGGAATTCATAAATTCAAATGCACTGGAACAACTAGTCACCTCTCCCATTAGGGAAGATAATATACTAGACCTGATCATCACAAACATGGGGACAAAATGCTCCACACCGGAAGTATACCCCTCACTAGTGAGATCTGACCACAAACTAATCACCCTGGATATACATATCCCACCTCCACCCCCAGCACAAAAGACCACATTGAAAAACTTCTCAAAAGTAGACTTCACTCTTCTTAAGACTGAGATGGTATCCTTTAAGCCCACTGTGCCAGTGGATACCACATCCCACAATGCCGAATCCTTCACAAATGCTTTCTATGGACATCTCCAAGAATGCATGGATCATGCAATCCCAAACAAATCCAAGTCCCTCTCCACCAAAGGTAAGCGTCCTGTCTGGTGGACCTCAGCCATAAACAAATTGTATAACAAAAGAAGGAAGCTACTGCATGTCAGAGCAAAATCCCATGAAGGGAAGACATCTCTGGTCAACATTAGCAGAAAACTACGTTCTCTCATAAAAACATCCAAGGCCAACTTTGAGAGAAAAATCACTAAGGACACTAAAGATAACCATAGAGCCTTCTTCAGCTATGTTAGAAACCTGGGCAGAAACCCTCAAATATGCTCAGAGTTGGTTCACAACAACAAAAAATACACTGAACCCACAGATATTGCCAACATTCTGGCTGACAGGTTCAGTGCAAATTTCTCCCCTCCTTCACCCCCAAAAGAAGAAATACTTATCCCAGCTGAATGTAATCTCCCTGTCATCTCAGATGTCCAAGTGAGAACCACCCTAAACAAAGCAAAAAACACAGGATCAATGGGACCTGACGGTATCCCGGGTTGCGTGCTACGTGAACTCCAAGAGGAGCTAAACCCACACATAAAAATGCTATTTAACCTTAGCCTTACTTCGGAATATGTACCTGAACACTGGCGTACAGCAACAGTGGTCCCACTCCACAAGGGGGGGTGCCTCTACAAACCCTGGAAACTACCGCCCCATAAGATTAACCAGCCTGGTCTGCAAAGCTATGGAAAGAATCATTATGGAACTCATAAACAGAGACATAGGGGACCTACAGACACTTGACCCCACCCAGTTCGGCTTTGTAAAGGGCAGATCCTGCCTTTTAAACCCGGTTGACTTTTTCGAAACAGTCACTAGAGCCATTGATGAGGGCAAAGCAGTCCATACAGCATACCTGGACTTGGCTAAGGCCTTCGACACAATACCCCACTCAGGCATCATAGATAAGCTCAACAGCTTAAAAGTAAACACTTATGTCACTAGATGGGTTGCAAACTGGCTAAAGGACAGAACCCATAAAGTTAAAATCGCTGGAGCAATGTCAGACTCAAAGCCAGTCACAAGTGGTGTCCCACAGGGATCTGTCCTGGGACTCCTCTTGTTCGGCATTTATTTCTCAGATGTTAATGCAAACATGGGAGGGCTGTGGCTGACAAAGTTCGCAGATGACTGCAAACTAGGCGCCATAGTCGATACACCAGCAGACACACACATCCTACAAAAAGGCCTCACAGAAACGGACAACTGGCGCCGGAGTCACGGCCTTAAACTAAATGCCTAAAAATGTATAGTCATCCCCTTTGGGAAAAACAAAGTACCCACAAATTATCACATAGACAGCAACCCACTGAGTACGGAAAAAGTAATCAGAGACCTAGGGACCCAAGTCAACAGCGACCTCTCATTTGACACCCACGTTGCCAAAGTGGTTAGAAAAACATTCTACCTTGCACACCTCATCATGAAGGGATTCACATCCAGATCCAAGGATGTCATTGTACCCCTATATTCCTCCCTCATCAGACCCATGATTGAGTACAATGCCCCATTTGGTATGTACCTCACCCAGCATTTGCAACAGCTGGAGAGACCACAAAAGTACCTCACCAAGAGGATCAAGGGTCTCCAACATATGTCTTATTCTGCCAGACTAAAGAAACTTCAGCTCTATTCAGTAGCATACCGCCTGCTCAGAGGTGATCTCTGCCTGACGTACAAGGCCATGTCCAATCACGATCTGATGGACATGCTCCACCTCAAAAAATCCAAATCCATCAGGACCATGAGAGCTAAAGACTTAAACCTCGGCACAAGTATGAATAGGACATGCTGGAGGGATAGATTCATAACCCAGAGGCTTCCCATGCTTTGGAACAAGATCCCAGTTCGCATTAGGCAGAGCCCCTCACTGACTCTCTTCAAGAGAAATCTTGATGAGTGGATGGGAGATCGTAAGTTTACCCCAGGGGTCACATCTGTGTCACTGCTAGACAGGGGCACAGTAAACTAATTCTATTATATAAGGGGACCTTCATTGTGTCACTACTAGACAGAGGCAGAGTATTCTAAATTTATTCTGTACATTTTTCTACCATTTCATGGGGTGGCAAAAGCCACATCACTATGGCTAGGCTTACAAATGCCCCAGGGCAGATAGCCTAGTACTATACTATGAAACTATGAAACTATGAAATGCAAGCATAAAATGCAACACAGTTATACCACATACGTCTGAAACTGTGTGAATTTTGGAAGACTTTTGACATGTATCCAGTTTGCTGTTCAATAGTTGATTTATCAGTGACAGGAATATATGCCCAAGGGTTGTATTAGCAAGATAAGAAACATAATACTTAGTTTTCTGCACTCATTCTTACATAATTACACCCAGTCATTGCAAATGAAAAATGTAGACAAATTCATTCCTTTGTTGTATTCTTTCTAAGAACAGTATGAACAATACCTGGATAATAGCTTTCTTCAGATGAAAGTTAAACAATAGTTATATAGTTCTTAATTAATATGACTGTATATGTGTCACCTCAGCATACTGTCAAAGTAATTCCCATTTACTGAAGTCTGTTGCATACACAGAGCCATTTTTATTATGATATGTTTTCACAGCTTCTAGCCTTGTAACAGTTAATGTTACATACAGTCTTTCAACACACTTTTAAATAATGTTCCGCATCAATCACACACCTGACTTAGATCAATAGAGATGTCCTAGTGAAATTCGACAAAAAGGCTATAGCATGTAAAACAAAATCCAGACTTAAAACCATACTGCTTTAAAGATGAAAATGAATAAATAAAATAGCATCAGCTATAACAACTTTTCTTAAATATGATTGCATGATTCATGTGGACCCGCCTTGTTATGTCTTTTCAGCAAACCGTGCCGTTTTGTTTCATCCACTCACACTTACATTTTAAAACTTCTAAAACCAGGAATTTCAAATGATGCTCAGCACTCACACTGTTGTGCCACAGCAGAACAACTTTAATATATGTTTTACAGATTCCAAGTGTTCATAAAGGCATCGGTACAGTAAGCAAGCCATTTTACCAATAAAAAGGAAAAAACTCATCCTGTTTACATTTTGACAGATATACTACATTCTAAAAAATGACATGACAGAAAAGGCAATCAATCTTTTAATGTAGGATACCTGCAGTCCAAGTAAAAGATTCAAGCTGTTATATCCAAGTTTGCTTTTAGGCCAGGATAGATTCAGTATAGCAAGACTTATTACAACTGGGAATCCAGAGATGCCTGGAACATATTTGTGAAAGGAGTGACAAACGGACAAAACAGTCAGCTGCAAGACAGAAGTCTATTTTGGGAAATGATAATTGCCAGTGGAACTCCTGGTAACCAAGACTTTGATTTGCCTAACCAGAAAGATACTGGTAAAATACTTTTTTTTTCATTAATTAAAGTCCTGGTAATAAGAGATTTTGAATTGCTTAATTAACATGCATTAACATGTGTTAGTAATAATTTTTTTTAATTTCTTAAGCACTGTTTAATTAGAGGGTACATCTGAGATTGAAAGCCCTGATTTTTATGTTTTCCACCTGAAATGAGCACTGCCACTAAAACAGCAAATGGACTGAAATGTTTGCTATACTGTGAGCAAATCACTTAACCAGACATTAATCTTAGGTCACCCTTGATTAGATACTGTGTTTTCAGTCGGCCTACATGTTTAACAAATAGGATTATTCTTATTATGATTATTATTATTTTTTTTTCCTGACAGTGAGGTATTGTGTCGAATTCTTTGGCCAGATTGAGGTAGGCAGTATGCACCATTTTGTCCTCGTCCATTGATTTGGTGACCTTCTCGAAGAAGTCCACCAGGATGACTCGGCATATTCTGCCTTTCAGAAAACCAAAATGGTTGGACTGAAATGTCTAAAGGTTTCCTGTCATTATTTGAAATGTCCATTATTATTTTTTCATGACCTTACATATTAGGCTAGATAGGCTTATGAGTCTCTAGTTTCCTGGGTCTGTGGATGGCCTGCCCTTGCGCAGAGTGATAACAGTTGCAGTTCTCCATTTGCTTGGAACAAAATGTGCTTGGAGGCTACAACTGAAGAGCGTTTCCAGTAGCCTCAATAGGTCGGGTTTCATGCTATTAAAGAAGCATCCTGAAATACTGCCAGGTCCCATCGATGTAGAGTTTTTGGCCTTAGACAGTATATTGAGGACCCATTCTGTAGTAAGATTTGAGAGAGCTGTAATTTGGGTTATTTCATGAGAGGTATCTGGTAAAGAAAGTGGGGAAAAATTGGAGGTTAATTTATCAGCGAGTAGTTTGCTATATTCTCCAGGTTGGTATAGGTGTCTTCATTTACAACTAGTTCAGCACATTGTTGTGTATTGCCGTTGAGGTTTCAGACATAGCTGAAGAATACCTTTTGGTTATCCTTAGCTTGGGAGGCTACTTTTACTTCAGAGTGGTAGATGTAATTAGTCCTTTCAGTTGCTTATTTAGTTTTATGAGGGCATTCTTACCTTGCTGAAAATTGCATTTCCTATATTCAGCCATGATTTTCTTCCTTTCATTATACAACCTACTGATATTTGGGATTTCACCGGGGTGGTTTGTTTTTTGTGCTTGTCCTGTGCTTATTTCAGGTCGGTACCATTGCCTATCCTTAGATGTATTCATGATAGTAAAAGATTTTTGTGAATGTCTTCGCATGGATTAGGAGGGCCTGGAAATTTTGCCAGGGTGTCACCTAAAAGTATACAGTTTGGCTTGGAATAATTCCTAAAAATTCCAGGGTTACCTGGTGTCTTGGGTTTTATTTTTATTTCAAAGAAGACAGCTTTATGTTTCGTCCTCCCCAGAGAGAACATTATACTTACAGGGTGTAACATTTCCCCCATGCTGGTGAGGATTAAGCCAGGGATACTGCTGTCACTTGTGGCTGTATGGGCCAGCTGGTCCTGGGCATTTGTATTGAGAAAGTCCAGGAATCTTTGTGCCTGCAAGTTTGAGGTTATGTTTCCAGTTTACAGTAGGGTATTTGAAGTCAACCATGAGTATGGTGTTGAGTTGAATGGGAAGTGAGTCAAGCTCATTTTAGTGTGACTCAAACTCATTTAAGTAAGTGGCATGGATTTCCTGAGTCATAGATGGGACCTATTACTCACAGAGATACAGTAAGATTTGCTTATGTTAAACTGTATGTGTAGGAGCTTGAGTGTTTTATACTGCTTGACCAGCCTTGAGGTATGATAGTTTTTATGTAAATTGAGATACTTCCACCTTTTGTCCCTTTCTGTGCAGTAGCTGGTGGTGTAAATGTGCAGCAGGCATTATAGCCCTGCATTGCCATGGTGCACTGCTCTCTGCAGCTTTAAACCATGTCTCACCAACTACACAGACATCTACATTCTCTAGGGTACTTAGGACAGCTTGCAAGGGATACAGTTTTTTGTTTAGAATACTAACATTGGGCAATATTACCTTTAGGTCATTCTGGGTTCATTTAAGTATGTCTTGCTATGTCTTTTTTTCTCATTTTCTTCACCAGTCCCTTTTTTCATGGTTCTGCTGATTTTGTTCTGACTTACCATCCATCTGTTCACTCAACCTCTGAATGTTCAACAAATGCCTTTTGCTACTAGCAAACCTGTTAGAAAGGCATAGGCTATTATTAAGCTAATAGCTTACTAGCTAGCTAAAAGGCTATTAGCTAGCCAATAGCCTGTTGAATAGATAACAACTTAGCTAACTGGCTACTAGTTAAGTAAACCTCCTTAGAGTTGCCCATTTAATGTGAGCCAGGCTGGTAGGGTACACTAGGCAATCAGTCACATCATTTTGGGACACTGTGTGATTTCATGTTCTGTTTTTTTCTGTGATATGCCAATTGCACCGTAATTGTTTTTAAATAGAAATAACTGCCCATTCTGCATCCACAGGCAGTAGATAAATTAAATGTAGGAAAGAACCAGCTTATTGATGGTATTGATGTCATAAATTCAAATTTCCATATGCTGAAATGCTTTTTTGTACTTTTGGAAATGAGTCAAGAAATCCTATTTTATTTCAGCAGGTTTTCAGTCAGAAGGAGCTGAGCCTGGAATTGGTGAGTACACTGCGGTGGTGGTGCTGCAGTAGCATTGTCGCCTCACAGTAAGACATTGTTCTGTTCGATTCTCAGCTAAAGCGTCTTCTGTGTGGAGACATGTGTGAATGGGCGTACCTTCGTTGAAGGTTGTGCGTCAGGGCTAGCAACTAGGCACGTAAAAATCTACTGCCAATTATTAGTGGACCGGAGTTCCACTGTGGCGACCCCTAACCGGGAAAAGCCGAAAGACACAACAACTATCCCAGTAAATAAATGTATATAAATGAAATAAATAAAGTACCTTATTGTGCAAAAAGCTTGATGTAAATCTTGACAATAACAAAAACTTACAAAGATAATTGCTATACTTTTTGGGCATTGTCCTTTTCTAGTTTCTAATCTTATCTCAAGATTCACAAGGGTCAAGTATACCTATTTAGCAAAGCCAAGGGTGTATGTTCACAGCATACAAGAACATCTTCCTGATAAACAACTTCCTGATAAACAGAGACATACAGAACAGAAAACATCAGCAAAAGTGAATAATATTGCTCTCTCATCTCTGAATTCCAGTTTAGACAGGAAGATAAAACCAGGAACTTCTGCAGTACCAACTTTAATGGTCTTTTTTTCAAAGTGTCCCATCGAAACAGATGGTCCTATAGAGGAACTGCACTCCATACTGTCATTTGCTCCTCAGAGTACAAGAGTCAAAAAATAAATTCATCCCTCTCAACTGTCCAGATTTTCACAGAAGGTCCAGATTTTTGTTTCATATTTTTGATGTGTTCCTCATAAAATCTGTGTTTTTTCTGGCAAATCAATGAGGATTGAAGTCACTAAATAATGACATACATTTGAGTTTCAAACGTCATATCTTTCAGAAAATGCATGCTAACACAAATCCTGTTATTTTATTAACTTTCTAAGTCTATAAGAACAATGTTTAAAACCTGTCTTTATTTTAGGGCCTATGTCCCCCCATTATTTTAGGCTTTGTTCAGATTTATTGGGCCAAGAGGTTGAGCAGTATCAGCATACTGCGACATGAACTGTAAATCAATGTCTTAAAATATCTACAATGCTCTAAAAAAATGAATTCATAAAGCACATCTAGAATAGCTGGTTACATGGCAGGCAACATTACAAATCTGTTCCTGCCAGAAAATGTACACATTTTAACAGCAATTACAGTTAAGAAAGCAAGATTTACATATCCTTACAAGAGTACTCATATGCTCCTGGAAAGATGGCTGCTGTGAATGCTGACATCTCAGAAGACAGCAGTTGATAAATTAAGTATTAAAGGACTGTGCACAGCATTTCCCTTAGGAACCAATTAGAAAATGTACAACCTCTGCTAAAATATGTCTCTGTCTAGCTTCCTTCCATTCACTACCAAGGTATTCATATACACAAACACTTTCCCATTGTGTTACACAGTTCTGACTAAAACCTTGCTATCAGTTCGTGGTTTTGTAGGAAAGAATACATCTGTCAAAGAAAGAAAGTTAAAATCTGGCACTCACTGTACAGCATCTATCAGTTTGTGCAGTATTGTGTTATGAAGAGTAATCCATGATAAGTTTACCTACTATGCGTGTTATTTATGCCAATGCCTGTGTACCTACAACCATTTTACTAATTTTTTTTGTAAATAAGCTGGCTGGATTAGCAATGTTATACACAAAAGCATGCTAATAAAAGATATATCAGGAAGCTATTGTTTATTGATTGAGCTCTTTTTTCTCTAAAATGAAGATAGAATTCATCAGGATCAAATTAATTGAACACCTCATTTAAAACCATTAGCAAAAAACATATGTCCCTAAAGCAGTAAAACAAATGCAATGTAAATGCAGCACTATTTCAATTACATAAGCAGTTTTAAAGTGAAAGAATAAATAAAGAAATTAATGAATGGATAAAATATTATAACTTAGCAGTATACTTGATGGGGTTCCTATTAGATCAATGAACAATCAAAATCTCGAACGGCTGACAATTCGAAAATACCATTCTTCGAAATCGCTATTGTGAGATCGCGGTATAGTGAAGATCAGAAAGTTTGCCCTTTCCTCACTGTAGTGCGATCTCAGAGTTGGTATATATAATTAGTGGGGGGTGTGGGGGGTGCAGCCCCCCACAATACCTATTTCGAAGAATGGCATTTTCGACTTTTTAGCCATTCGAGATTTTAAATTTTCATTCATATAATAGGGACCCTACTTGATATACCTAAACAGAGTTGACAATAATAGTAAAAACTCAAGATAAATTCAACATTAGTTTATAAGACAAATTCAAAATAAATAACACATCAGCTATACCTCATTAAGCCCCCAACCCTTAAGGATTCAACTCAATGATTTCAAGTCATCAGGAATTCAACCTAGTGAGAAAAAAATAAAATTAAAAATGTTTGCAGGGGTTGGGGCACCCCACCCCCTTGTCTCCAAAATGTATATACCAACTCTATGACTACATAAATTGAGTAAAGTAAAACTCATAAAAATTAAATCATTACACAGTGATTTCTTTTATTTTATTTTAAACCAGAAACATCTTGATTAAATTATCACACATGACATAGGCAACCTTACATTTATATAAATGAAAACAAACCACACTGACACAATTTCAGTTGCAAGCATTATACATTACAAAACCATGCTGACACAATTGTAGTTGCAAACATTATACATCACTTGTAATTTGTCTAGTCATGGTCAGTTAAACATTACATAGCTCTTTCAAATCCTGCCTTCTTTTAAGCCTCGTTCCACCCTTGCATGTATTGTTCCCACAATTCCCATTTTCCCTATGTAATGTGCTCCTGCCCTCTTCTAAAGTTCCCAATTCCAGTTGTTTTAATCTCTGTTACTATATTCACTACTTCTAGTAAAGTTGGTTTAGACTTTGATGTCCATTTTCTTTGAGCTGCTATTTTAGCAGCCGCCATAATTAGACTGAGCAAGGCGTACTATGTCTAGGGAATTCTGATTCTGTATCATAGCTCAAAAATAAAAATAATTTCCTTACTTACACCAATTTACTCACCAGGTACCTGTTAGAGCAGACTGCAGGAAATCTTTAAAGTCTGCCAACTCATTAAACTCTATGTTCCTAATTATCTCTTTCTTCCCCATCACACCTCCAACATTTGCTATATACCCGAGGAAAAAAATCTTTGGAGTCTACTTGTGGTATCAAAATACCTATGTAAACACTTCCAAGCAACTATCCTAAATCTTCTAGACTTTGTTGCATATTTTGGAGAAATACATGTATCTCCCATTGTCTCTTTGTGAATTACTTCTCTTTCTACCCAATCCTTTCTAACCTCCTCTGATTGATTCTTATAATTATCATGCAATATGTTATATGCTGTACTGATTATTCCTTTCTTAATGGTGCTTCTGTTCCGGATTCTACTGAAAACTCTACCACTGATGGTCTTTCATTTAGGACCCCCCCCCCCTCATTTCTTTCTCTTTGCCTATCTCTAATACCAATCCTTGATACTGGAAGCAATCTCTAACCTGCAGTCCAAATAAATTCTTGGTATCTTCCCACTCTATTACCTTCCCTCTCCAGTTATTTTCTCCCAATACCTTGGTTCCTTTGCAGTTTTCTCCAATAAATCCAGCCCCCTCTTGCCTGTTGTCTGTATCCATAATTGCAGTCATTCCTACTGGCAGAATCTCCTTTCTCCATTCCCATGTTGGCTTAGTCCTTAGGATACTTTCTGCTACTTTATGACTTTACTACTCTGTATGACTATTTTTATTCTCATTAAAGGTCTGCATCCAAAATTTCAGTCTCTCCTTGTTTCTTGAGCTTCCCCTTGTTTTATCATCATCCCTTTTTTCCACTTTAAATGATAGTTTTCTGCTTGTGCTATGTATCGGAACCTTAACTGTGTTGCTCTGAAATACCCCTTCAAATTGGGTAATCCTAATCTGCCTTGTTCTATTGGAAGAATCATCTTATCCCAATTGACTCTTGCCTTCTTCCCTCCCAGATACAGTCCTTCAGCTCTTTATTAATTGCTATCCACAACTTCTCTTCTGGTTTATAAAAACATGCCTGACCTATGTATAAGACTAAAGGGACTAAAAACATTTTAATTGCTTGTATCTTACTATACATATCCATATGTCCATATAACACAGCTTCCACTTTCTCAGTTTATGTATTATCTTTTGTTTAGTCTCTTCCCACATATTCTTAGCTGCCAAATCAGCCACTGAAGGTTTCAACACTAGGGAGATGAACTGAACCCGATGAAGCCTCCAAGTTGTATCTTATTAAGATTTAAAGAAGCTAAATAAACAGTCTCATAACAAATACCATATATTAAAATATAAAACAGCCTTTTAATGAGTCATCTAAAAGTAGCTCTTATCTTAAGAACACCCTTAATGCTCACTTAGTCATTAATGGCAGGTGCCACAATGACATTTCATCCAAATTGTTGTGGCATCTCTTCCTTATCCAGTAGGCATTCAAAAGTACCCTTCCAATCATGAATTGAACGCTGAACATAACACAGTTGTTACAATTCATAAAGTTAACACATTCTAGGAAAGACTGAATAGTGAAATGGTTGTTTACAAAATTCTAACATTGCAATTGTGTTTACAGATTCTCTATGATAAGTTGCACAATGTCTTACCTACAGAAAATGCTTCACATTGGTTATTAGTTTGATTCATATCAACCTTCCTAGTTGATTAACAGCTCCTTTGTGAGGTATAAATTATGTTTTAAACAGAATAACTGGTTACTCATGGTTTCCTATGAACTCAATTTCCTTTACTGAAAAAAAAATTGTTTCTTTTAAGAACTACTTCTTCCCAAACAATTTCCAAAGTACAAGCTTAATGATGTAAGGATTCTTTTTAAGGACATAGTTTCTCTGCGTACAAATAAAATGCCTTCCCAAACCATTCTGTTAGATTTTCTGCCTAAAACCAATCCCAATGAAGTCTTACTCAGTGAATGAGATAATATTTAGGCAAAAGTACGGTACCTTCAACACAGATATTTTCATGTTATAACATTAAAAAGCTGTCCATTATCTTTATTAAGGGTAGGCAGGAGAAACTTAATATGAAGCAAACTAGATATGCATGCCTTAATATCTGTATAAAATTATGTAGTGATCTGCAAGAGGAAACTCTGTCCTGGGCTGAGAAAGTCAGTTCTACTTGGACAGTAGCTGCTTTTATTTATTTATTTATTTATTTATTTATTTATTTATTTATTTCTTGGGGGGGGGGGGGTCCATCCACAACATATGCCCTCTGGATTATTACAGATATTTTTATAAAGCATTATAGTTAGTTAGAAAAGACTGTTAATATTCAGCGCAATTTTAACTCCCATTTGAATAAACTGATCTGGCCTAATAGAGGTACTATAGGTTTTATAGACTGAAAAAAAATTCAAATGCAAAGTAGAGTTTGAAAAGCAAGTTACAAATGGACCATCATATGCAACCCTTTTCACCTCCAATTTGAGTAAAGAGCTTGATATTCATTCCATATAAAAACTGCCATGGAGACTGAGCACCTGGAAGAAGACAGGTTATGTATGTAACACCAACAAAAACTCCAGCTCTCCAAGACTAACTCAGTCAGCTTACCAGAGACCATTCATCCATCCAATGTAGGTGCTGCTTTGCAGTGACTGTTCATCCATGCAATGTAGGTGCTGGTGTGGGCCATCCTATTTTTGTTTATTTTGCTTGAAGTTTGTAGGTGTCTCTTTTACAGAAGAGCATCCATCCTGTCTTATTCTCTTCTTTTGTGTCTTGCAAGAAGTAACCAAAGAAGAGAAGATCTTCACTGTCTGCATGTGCAATGTGAAGGCAATCCTTATATTAACAGAAGAAACTGAGATCTGTTTTCTTTAAGTAATCTGGAGGTCTAAATGAAACTGAGTTAATAGAGGCTCTGTTATAAAAAGAAGACTGTCAGGTTATTACTGTGGTAAACCCTGTAGTTTAGTTACTGCTCATCAGGGATATAGTTTGTGTTAGAGAACCAGGAATCAAGATTTTGAGGTATGAAGTATAACACTGCAGGAGTGTTAGATACTGTGAGAAATGTGGAGGAATAAGAAATGAAAAAACAGGAGATATACATATTAATATAAAGGAAACTTATAATAATAAATTAAAAAAACAGACTACCATATTCATAAACATAGATTACGGTCCCATACATGGGTATTATGATATGTGCCTCATACCATGGCTTGACTCCAAGTCATTCCACATGTGGAACACATACACGTGGACGGCCAACACAAAGACAGTGGACCTGATCATGAACAATGTAGTATGGAGTAAGGCACATTCAAGCATACCCTTGATTGTTACATGCTTGACAAACTATGACCATATAAACATTTAAAGATGTGCCATATGTACACTATGAGAGCAGGAAGATCAATTTATGCTTTAATATAAATAGCAGTAAAGGGTTTTAAGTAGGTTAGGGTTCTTAGACTTAGATGTACATGCAGATTTTAAAAGTGCAAGGGGAAACAGCTGCTAATTGTCTCTATATGAAAAGTTGTGGTCTTTTGGTACATAGTAATATATAGAGGACTGCAATTTTAGTATGTTATCTAATATAATTCTTTATAATTTTAGCTTCTCTGTGAATGGAATTAGCTTCTACTGTCCTTTACTTGTTACCCAAATGGCTTTCATCAGACCCACTAACCATCCGGCCTTTGACACACTAGGTCAGCGACTGTCAGTTGTTATTGCACTGAGAATGGCAGTCCATCATATTACTCCCATCTCTGCTGCTATGACAGGGAGACGTTTTTCACAGACTATGCCACCTTTGCCATGACTGTGTAACAGAAAGGTAAGCTGAGTAGCACGATAATGAAAGGATTTAGTTTTGTGTATTGTGTGCTCTAGCTGACAAAGCCATGTTGTACCAATGTGTGGGGGACAATACATTCTGTGGTTACCTGTACTGCTGTGCTCTGTACATCTTCTCCCAGTTGTTCTGAGTCAGCACACAATTATGTACAGTATTGTCACATTTTTTACTTATTATTACTGGTGTTGGTCATCTGTCATGTATGTTGGGAAAAACATTATCTTTCATAGGCAGTCAGGGACTTGCTAATATAACAGGATCATAGGAGGTTACTAGGCTAATGGTCCTAGGGCCCTTACAAACCTAGCCAAGATCAACTCTTGTTCCCTATATGGCCTAGAGATATCATCAATGATTACAAGCCGATCGAAATCAGCGCCAACTGACTCTATCCAAGAGGGACACGAGTGAAATCCCTGAGGTGAATTTGTGGCTTTCCATCCAATCATCCAAGCTACATTCAAATAGGGTTAATGAGGGGCTCTGTTTAACCCAAACCGGAAGTTTGTTCCAGAGGAGAGGCAACCTGTGTAAGACATATCTGTCTCTCCAGCAAGTCCTGTTGGTGTCACAAATTAGAAGGTCACTACAATGAGTGAATCGTGTACCATTTGACTTACAAATGTGCAGGATAGCCATTAAGGCAGGATCAAAGGTTGTTCTGTATGCAATGCATAGGTTGCCTCTGAGTAGTCTATATGATGCAGAGTATAGTGACTTTAGTCTGTCTGAAGACCCTGAATTTTCTTTGTGAGAAACCTTTGAGGTCTGTCTAGTTGCTGCAGGTGCCTGGTAAGCTACATACCAAAGGGAGCATTGTACACTATCATTGGCCTGATGAGGAAGAGTACAGGGGGGGATATAACCTCTTTTGTTTTGGAAGCTATGCCCTTAATTATGAGGTGAGCAATGTAGAGGGCCTTCCTAACCACTCTGGAGACATGGTGATCAATTGTAAGGTTGCTGTCAACATTGTGTGCCCAAATCTCTCACTACTGATTTAGCGCTGTGGGTGATGCTATTAATATGGTAATCCACAGGAACATCACCCTTACCGAAGGGGATGATAAACTGAATGCAAAAAAAATTTATTAAGTCCATGACTTTGGCACCAGTCATTGGTTTGAGTAAGCCCTTCTTGTAGAATGTTGACATCATTTGGGGACACAATGACTGCACCTAATTTCCAGTCATCACCAAACATTGTCAGCCATAGACCTTTCATTTTTGCCTGTACTTCAAAGAAGTAGATTTCAAACAATAGGGGCCCCAGCACCGATCCCTGTGGATCACCACTGGTAATAGGTCTGCTGGTGGAGGTGAAATCCCCTATTTTGACTGTATGTGTTCTGTCAGTAAATCAGTTGCAACCCACCTGACAATATATGGGTTGATCCTCAGCTAGGTGAGTTTTTCAATGATGCCTGCATGGGGGATTTTGTCAAAGGCCTTGGCTAAATCTAGGTAGGCTAGATGCATAGATTTGCCTTCATCCAGGGCTCTGGTGACTTCCTTGAAGAAGTCCACTATTTTCAACAGGCATGATCTGCCCTTGACAAAACTAAACTGGGTCAGATCAAGCATTTGAATGCTTCCTATATCTTTATTGATAAGGTTCATTATGATTTTCTCCATGGCCTTGCAAATAAGGCTGGTTAGTTTTATGGGGTCTATAGTTCCCAGGGTCAGTGGATGTGCCTCCTTTGTGCACGGGGATGATGGTAGCTGTTTTCCATTCTGCAGGGACAAAACCAGTGCTTAGGCTGTGGTTAAAGAAAGTACTCAATGCTGTTGCTAATTGCTGTTTTAAACCATTTAGAATGTAGCCTGGGATGTTATCAACCCATAGAAGCTGTGTTTTTGGCCTTGGAGAAAGTAGTTAAGACCTGCTGTTTAGAGATACTAGGTTGAGAACAGGTGGTAGGAATGTTCTGGAGTATATGTGACAGGGACAGGGGGTAGAAGTTTTCACTGAACCTACCCGCTAGTAGGTTGGCTATTTCTACAGGTTCAGTGGTAGCATTCACCACAAGTTCAGCAAAAGCCTGGGATTTTCCTTTAAGGTTTTGGATGTAGCTAAAAAATGCCTTATGGTTATCCTTAGCTAGGGGGGCTAATTTAGATTCGTAGTTAGCTTTGGAGGACTTTCCGGTGGTGCAGTGGTTAGCATTGTTGCCTCACAGCAAGAGGTTTTCCGGTTTGATCCTCGGCTGGGGTGCCTTCTGTGCTGTCTGTGCTGTCTGCATGTCCTCCCTGTGGTCGCGTGGGTTTCCTCCGAGTGCTCCGGTTTCCTCCCACATCCCAAAGACATGCTGCAGGTGGATTGGACACTCTAAATTGGCCCTAGGTGTGAGTGCATGTGTGTGTGTGCCTTCTGTGGAAGGTTGGGTGCCAGGCTGGCAACTCGACACTGTAAAAATCCACTGCCAATCATGAGCAGACAGGTGATCCACTGTGGCGACCCCTAACCGGGAAAAGCTGAAAGAAGAAGAAGAAGTTAGCTTTGGAGGACTTTACAAGATGTCTTATTTGCTTGTTCAAGCCAAGAAGGGTGTATTCCCAATTCTGAGACCGTTCCTTCATTTTCTTAGACAGCAATTTCTTCCACTTGTTGTATAGCCTGTTTAAGGCAGATGTCTACCAGGCAGCCTTGTTCTTTCTAGAGGATCTTGCTTTGGTCCTATCAGGTATAGCTGTGTCAATACAATTGTATAGATGTTTATACAGAGCATTGGAGTATATCCCAGTATAGGTGTCCTTGCCATCAGTGGGGACAGGAGGTTTGAAGTTGTTAGTGCCGTCTCTTAAGAGTCTGTAGTTGGCTTTGGAGAGGTTTTTAGCCTAATCTTTCCTTGGGGGGGGGGAGTCTGAGGTAATCATTGCTTCAAACAAGACTGACTTATGATCAGACTTCACCAGGGAGGGCTGCACACTTGTCATGGTACACCAATCTCCCATGTTGGTGAGTACAGATCTAGAATGTTTGTGCCCCTTGTGGGGGTGCTGACTATCTGTTAAAGTATCTGTATAAGGTATTGGAGTTAACAAAGTCCAAGAACCTTTGGGCGAGTGTGTTAGTACACATAGAATTTACCCAGTGTATGGACAGGTAGTTAAAGTCACCCATAACCAAAATGTTCTCTTTGTACTTCTATGTCCTCAGTTAAACTACCATAACTGTTTGGCACATGCAGTCATACTACTCCATGGTCCATACATCTGCAAGATGTGAGGTTTGCTAAATACTTCGTTTGCCTCCCTCTTCCATACCTGAATTATTCCAATACACAGTTATATATGCAGATGTGTGATGGTGTAAAAGCATTTTCATGAATTAGATAGGTAGTGATCTGTAAGATTACTGTATTCCAGACCTGTGCAACTGTGTGCAACATTTCTGAATACATTTAACGAATACTAGAGGAAAACACTTTTAGGTGAAAGAGGAAGGAATGACATATCTAAAAATAATGACATTTTGAAAGTCCGTAAAGTAAAATTCACAATGATAGGAACAACAGAAGATAAGTGGACAGAGATTCTAGGATGTTCAGTTTTGTTGGAGATTAATAGATGGAAACTTTCCAGGAAAAACCAGAAATGATGACAGTAAGGACAAAAGCTATAGTGGGGAAGAGGGTATTTGACACATCTTCAAATAAAGTGGCAGAGATTATATGATTTGATAAGGTTAAACATCTAGGTGTGAGGGATTTTAAGTAGGAGTTCTGTAAATATTTTTTGTAGGGGAGAAACTAAGAAAATGTATTTTGTTTATTAAAATGTTGAAGGAAAGAATGGAAAGGTAGCTTTATTATTTAATACAACTTGGTGCAATAAATGATGTAATAAAATATATACAATTGCTTGAAGAAAGAAAGCTTACTATGATGTACAGACTGCGAAAGAAGAATATATATGATTTGATTTTTTTTTTGTTTAGAATTTGAAAATAGTCTTCCTAATATTTTTTTAATATATTCCAGGGAATCTTTTACAGCCGCTTAAGGCTACTACCATTTCAGGTAGATGTGAACTCTGTTTAGCAGCTCATCAAAAAGGAAGGAACCTCAGGGGTTCAGCAACCCTCTGCATCTAGTTATGTTGTGCAGTATCACTGTTGAAACTTCTATCCAAGCACTTTAGGCAGTGATAGAACCCACAGCCTTCTGATCCTTTCAGCATCAAAGCTGAGTATACAGCCTGCTGAGTCAGTGGCTGCATTTGTGTCATAAACTGAGGCATTATTAGAAAACGTCTACAGGTATCAAGCTGATCTACTCTTCTTCTTTTCAGGCATGTTGCGTAAATGTTTCAAGCATGTGCAACCATTACAGGAAAATAAATAAATTAGGTTCTTCTACCTACAAGCAGTTCCACAGAGTAACCTAATTATTATAGGGAAAAAAATCCTTTAACAAAGTACAAGTCAGATTAATTGTCTAAAAACAAAATATATAGATGTATTTTCAAAAAAGTATTTCACCACTTATACTGATTCACATGCACCAGAATAATGTTTAACATGGCATCCCTTCTTTATATGTCACAAAGTAACAAACTGTCCAAAAATGAAAGACACTAGGCACATTTCTATAAAAATTATTTCAAGGCATTAAACTACCAATCAAAGACTAATTCACTTACACACACTTGGGTTACTACTACAACAAACTGAAGAATCTGTCTCAAGAGACAGCATTTTCACTAAGACTGCTGTGGCTGAGGATTTCACTTTCTATTATAGCCAAGAACATCAAAGTCAGAAGGAGGCAGGGACACCCGCATACTGATTATGGGGGATTCTCTCACATAAGAAACAGATTTTTATCTGTTTATTTTTATTTTGCTGATAGTAGTTCACCAGTGCTGGACAAAATGACCAATGACAAATTCAGTTTAAGGAGCAGTCATATATATTCATATTTCAGTTAGCTGCACATGCAGGCTGTCCCCCAAGAATAACCCCTAAGAGACTTTACTACTATGATTGAGGACAAATGATAGAAACTGCCTGAAAATATTTTTCTAGGAAGTATTTTAGGTCTGTTCATACAGGAACTATCCTGTATAAGGTCTAACACTTTCTCCCTACATTACCTGTGTAGAAGTGACAAGAGTTACCTGAAATTAAAATATGTGAGATATCTTTAGTGACATATTTGAACTCCTTTCACAGAGTGGCTGCCCACAATAAAACTTCAACGCAATGTTTCCTTTGACTGCAAATAAGTAAAAGAATCAGTAGGAAAAAAACATACAATACGTATTTCTCTGTGAAATCTTTCATCTCCTTTCACATACAGACTGTCCCTGTAAAATATCCCAACAAAATAGTCATCCTTGATTGATGTTTAGCAGCAGCATAAATTGTCCAAAAATAAGGAATGTACCACTTCATTGGTTTATGGATTTGGTTTACCAAACCTCTTTCACATAAAGACATCTCTCCACAGTTCCCCATTTTTAACAGGATGTCCCGCATTTCAATGTGAGCAAGTGACAGAACCCATGTAAAATAAAATACTAACGATGTTTTGTTATGATCTCTTCACTCAATGACTTCCATCCTCATGCACATCCATGCAATCACACACACACACACACACACACACACACACACACACACACACACACACACACACACACACACACACAAAATCTATTTTCTGAAAGGAGTCCCCCCTCCTTTGTGAGTGCAAACAAGTGGCAGAAAATAGTTCCATGTATAAAATGCATCTCTTATTTTTCAGCTACTTTCACACACAACCTGCTGTACAGGAGACCCACTGTCTGACAGAAAACACACGTGACATAATCTACCTGAAGATAAAATATTTTTGGAATACTTTACACAAGCTTCATTCACCTAGAAAAAATAAATCTTTTTAATAGGGTCCCATTCTTTGAGTATATAAAGTATTACAGAAATTGTCTGTAATTAACATATGAAGTTTATATAAAGCATTACAGAAACTGTCTGTAATTAACATATGAAGGTTTTTGGTTACAGGGATAAAACTCAGGTATCTTTTTTACAAATAGACAGACTCCCAGCCAAAAGTGCTTTTATCTGGCAACTTTTCTTTTTCAGAAAATGAGTTGTTTCAGCTTTCATTCTGCATATGCACATATACATACATACATACATACACATACACACACGCACGTATGCACACACACTGTCATATCTAATACCCTTCTGCAAAATAAAATCTGATTGCTGGAATTTGGACATACTCTTTTTACAGCCTTGAGATCCCTCACTTACTTTCCTGAAGTTGCCATTTGGCTTGCTCTACCACTACAGATATTAAGGAAAAGCGAGACATAGTGCAGTGACACATAACAGTATGAGCTCTACCTAAGGCATGGTCTCATTCTATTGCCCACCACTCATAAGCAGTACTTGCCATGCTGATCATCTACATTATAATACTACTTCTGGGACAAGTTAAACATATTTTTATTATAGGACAAACTATATAAACTATACAATTAGTAAATACTGTGAGTATTGTTGGGAACATGTCCAAAGGTGTAGCATCCAGCTACGACAAATTAGTCAGTTACTTAATTAATTAATTACTTATTTGATAGTGGTTTCAGGAGGATCAAAAAGTGCACACACACAGCATCTACAACAGAATTATTCATGGCTGTTACTGACTATCCTTATCTACACTGATAAGGGTTAATGATATCACCACCTGAACTTCTGTATATCCTTATGTAGTTTAATGATTGTATCAACAATGGGATACAGAAACAAAACTTACTGCTGTTGCATTACTTAATCTCCATTAAATGTCTTTCAGTTATATAATAACAGTGTCTGCCATAGGAGATAGTAACAAAGAGTGTCACAAATAACAGAAATCAAGTTGTGAAGTAAAAAAAAAGAGTGTCACAAATAACAGAAATCAAGTTGTGAAGTAAAAAAAGGACTTTTGATATCAAATTATACAATAAGAGTTGGTCAGAGTGATGAAATGAGGTCATGAATCATGGCGCAAAAATGAGTTATTTAAACAGCTTCTTACTATTACTCAGATGTTTGTCAGTTAGTCTGAAGAAGTCCGATTATTGTTTTAGGACGAAAAGCGTAATTTAAATTGTTAACGCTTCATTTTATTTCAATAAAAGCGTGTTGTAAAGCATTTAGCCTAAGCGGATTCTCTTTTGGTCGTGGCAATGTTAATGTACACACAACTGTGCACAGTCTTTTCTGTCAACATTGTTTTGTACACACACAGTCCTAGATTCAAACCACACTCCATTTGTGTATATATGCTAATAAAGTCAGTTTTAACTGCATGAGGCACAACACACGGATCCCAGAACATTTATTTCACTGCTACGAAATCCCAAAATGTGTTAAATGTTGTATGTTCAACATAAAAATGGATAGAAATATGTTGTTACAATGGTTAGTGTCACGTCACTACACTTACATAATGTTGTCTTTTGCTGGAATTGAACAAATGCCTCTGAAGTCCACAGGCTAGTGAAATGAGTATGAATCATGCAGTAGCATAGCTAGGGTAGGGTGAGAGGGGCAACTGCCTTGGGAGTAAAGTGGTGGGGGCATGATCAGCCATCAACAGAGCTCAATCTCTCACTAATGTAATACTGGCTTTTAAAAGCTGGTATTGCATTTGTGGTCAAACTTGAGAGCTATAGCGCTCAGTGTGTGGTCTAAAAGCTGAGAAATGTAGTGGTCTGTGTAAGCAGGGTGTAAACTGTGACTGACACAAAAATAATCTGCACCACAGAGAAAAATGACTTGAACTAATAGCATAACATTGGAATACATGCCACTAATCCACCAGGAAAAACAAAAATGCTAATAATTATCTATAAATACATGGTAAAAACAAAACATTAAATAAAGGCAAAGAAGACTGTGTGTATCCATTATTCATGCAGATATTGTTCAACATCAGGTCCAACATGAAAGTGTCGCTGCTGAAAAATATTATTGTCATCCTCAAAAAAAGAATTACTGGTGGTACTGATATTACCTAGAAATTCTACAGCAGCACGTGGCTTCAATAACCTGCTTGCGTACTCCTGTAAAAGATTTGTGATATCACTGTACAGAGTTAAAAGCTGACTGCTTATGGCCTGCAATTGCACATTGAACTTAAGGAGAGACTCCACAGCATACTTCAAGAAAAGGAGCACAAGTTTAACTCATGACTATTCAGCCATTTTGTTATGAGATATATTCCGTGTGACCGGGGCTCATATGACTGGAAGTATGATAAAAGTGCAGGCCACAGGTCCAGTATTCACTTTACAACTTTATGAAAACTCAGCCACTGAGTGGGGGCATGTCGGATAAGTGCAAGTGGCTCAATGTCAACAAATAATGAAAATTCGTTTAGCTTCTGTTGCCTCTGTGCACTATGTGAAAAATGATTATACATTTCTGATATTAAGTCTTCTACATGTGATTTCATTGCTTTCAAACCTAATCTGATGCAAAGGTTTGCTATACGGCACAGGCAACCCATACTGAAGGGATGAGGACTGAGAGTCTTTAATCGTGACAGTATAGAATTGTATTTACCAACCATGACTGCAGAATTATCTGATAATAGAATTGCATTTACCAACCATGACTGCAGCATTATCTGATAATAGAATTGTATTTACCAACCATGACTGCAGCATTATCTGATAAGTATCTAGCCATATTATTTGTTGGAATATTGAATCTGTGAAGACTTTCCATAAGGCAGTTGTATATCGTTTCACCTGTGCCTGCCACACAAACGGGCATGCCTAAGAATCAAACAACATTTTCACACTTTGCTTGGTCAAAAAATCCAGCCAGAATCATAAGGAGTTTATTACCCCCCATATCAGTGCTCTGATCTAAATAAATGCAATAAGGCTGCTTCCAACAAACTGCTGCTGTATCTTCCTGTTATTTTGGACCATGACATCATGTGTAATGCATGCAGATTTAGTGGCCCAAGCTGCTTAGAATTAAGACAGTCTTCTTTTTTTGTCAACATGACCTGTTAAATAAACAGAAAAACTTCCTCCAAGCATGAAGACATTGATTATTAGTAGTAGTAAAATGATATGCAAGATAAAGAAGTATATGACTGAGAGAACACTTAATACCTTTTCCATCTTTAGGTGTCTCTGCCTGTGATTGCTCTGCATGAGTGATCACTGGGTCCTCAGTTGCACTGCTTGTGATTGGTACTGCTTTAGGCATCTCTGCCATTAACTGCTCTGTGTCGGTGATCACTGGGTCTCCAGTTGCACTGCTTGTGATTTGTACTGCTTTAGGCATCCGCCTCTAATTGCTCTGCATGGGTGATCACTGGGTCCTCAGTTGCACTGCTTGTGGTTGGTACTGCCACTGCTTCAGTTACAGCTTGAAATGAAGTCATTCTTTTTTCCTTGGCCTGGCCTATTTGTAAAATGAAAGAAAAAAAACTGCTTAATCCCCATGAAGTGTGACAACAGAAATTGTGCTGAAAGCCACATTATATTACTAACAGAGATATTACTGAGAACAGGGGAAGGTGGTGTAGACACAGAGACTGACAATTTGAGTAATAGTAATGGAGAGGTTCATACTAACCCTAATGGAAGAAACAACCCAGAATCTGAAGGGAACGCATGGACAAACCGACTCAGGAGGAACAAAGAGAGGGATGATAATAATTCCAACTATTATGACCAGGTGGACAACTTTAACTATGCATATCAAGGGGCTATTCCA
Source organism: Protopterus annectens (assembly GCF_019279795.1). Classification (NCBI taxonomy): domain Eukaryota; kingdom Metazoa; phylum Chordata; order Ceratodontiformes; family Protopteridae; genus Protopterus; species Protopterus annectens. Next base: position 549,372,957 of record NC_056738.1, on the reverse strand, counting down.
AAAAAGAATTTCAATAACCAAAGGGTTCAAAAAAACAACCAACGCCCCTTGAACAAACCGAGGAGATAGTTAATGAGACTGAACTACCTAAGATCTTCACTAACAGAGCAGGGGACTTTAAAATATATAACTACTCCAGCCTAGATATAGACCCCTGCTTTGTGGAACTGTTGGCTAAGGGTTATACATTCATCCCTAATCAACATATGGATTTAGTGGAGAGTATCAAGGACTTGAAATTGTTTGTTAGAAAACTTAACCTGCATTTACTTCTAGGTAAATCTGATTATACTACTTCCACTTATTATATCCCGAGTGACTATAACCCTCCCTTGGATCCAACCCTCCAGGTATTTGAGGACATTATGGAACTGGACTTGAGGTGTTTGGCTAATAAGGAGAACAAAGTCTTTATGAATAATAATAAGAATAATAGGCAACCTAACATCACAGTCGAAGAAAAAGACTTCCTCAAATTATTTAAAACATTGAATGTGAGGGCAATTAAACCCGATAAGGGAGGAGGGCTTACCCTGTTTGACCATTATGACTATATTCAGAGAGTATCTATTATGTTTGGCAATGATACTTACCAAAAAGTGAGTGTGAATGAAATCAACCGTGCATACAGATTGATGAAAAGTTATTTCAGTGATTTGTTTATTGAAGGTTATATAGATATAGATATGTATAATTATATCAAAACTGAATGGCCTAGAATACCTGTTTTTTTCGCAACACCGAAAATACATAAAAACCTACAAAATCCTCCTTTTAGGCCACTGATTGATGGAAGAAATTCCATAACTTATGCAAGTGCAAAACTGGTGGATAACATCCTGAAAAAATACCTAGTCAACGAAACTCAAATTAGTAAAGACTCATGGGCTTTCTTGGCTAAAATCAATGGAACAGAATTTAATGAGGATTTTAATTTCCTCACAGTAGATGTGGTTGACTTATACACTTCAATACCACATGACATAGGTCTTGAATGGGTGAACTTATATTTAGTTAAAAAGGGAGCCCCCAGTAATGATGTTTATCTAGTCACATCTCTACTGGATATAATTCTCACTAATAATTTTTTTCTATTCGATAATGACTACTACCTGCAGAAATGTGGAATAGCTATGGGGTCCCCAGTAGGAGCCAGCTTTGCAAATACAGTTATGGCCTACTGGGAGGCTGAATATATCCTTAACTCGGAACGGTTTTCACATAACATCAAATATTATACCAGATTCCTGGATGACATTTTTATATGTCTCCATGGCAACGAGAATACAGGAATTGAACTGGTTAATTATCTGAATAGCATGACAAGCTTCCTTAAATTTACGTCTGACTTTCAGGAGACTGCAATCAGCTACCTTGACATTAATTTAACAAAACATAGGGTAGATAGACAATTCTATGCCAAGATTTATAGGAAGGCTACCTACAGTAATTCCTTCCTACATTTCACGAGCTTACACCCTTACTGCCAAAAGAAAGCTATTGTCAAGGGGCAAGTGATTAGAGTAGCCCGTATGGTAACACGAGAGGATGACTTTATCTCCGAATGTAGACTAATCGAAGATATGTTCCATCATAGGGGGTACCCCAGGGCATTCCTTAAAGACATCTTTGATGAGGTTAAAATGAAGAGAGAAAACGGGACAATTATCCCCCTGTTAAGAGTAAAGAATACCTACAACAACTCAGTGGATACACTGACAAGTCAGGGCCCATTGGATAATTATTCCAACATAGGTTCGGGAGTGCTCGAACAAACCGGGAATAACTCTAGTGTGGATGGGCACACTGTAAGTACTCAGGGGGAGTGTCTTAGATTCATCACGACATTCAGCCTTGAAAGTAACACCATTAGAAATATTTTATATAAAAACTGGACTACACTTCTATATGATAAAAAGTGTTTTCCACTCTTTGGTTCCCCTCTTAAAATAACATATAGGAGGGGTAAAAGTCTAAAAGTACTCTTAGAGAGTCGAGTCTCCAACACTAAAGACAAAGGGACTTTTAGTTGTGGTAGTTGTAAATACTGTAAATACATCAAGACGGGTAATAAACAGATGATTAATAATAAGACTTATACCCTTAATTATAAATTGAATTGCAATTCCAAAATGGTAGTGTATGGAGCATTGTGCTCGAATTGCACATGCTTCTACATAGGAAAGACGGAAAGGAGACTGCGAGATAGAATATATGAGCATATTAATGCTATTTCTAATATGAAGATGGACAATGCTTTGGTCAAACATATTTCTACCTTTCCTAACCACAGTTTTAAATTTGTTTAAATTTGTGGGGTTGGACCAAGTGAAACCAGATAGTAGAAGGGGTCCATTTAACCTATTATTAGAAGAACATGAATTATCTTGGCAGTTTAGAACAAATGCCTTTCTGGAACCAGGATTAAATGAACACTGTAACATTTCATGTCTCTTAAAACTTAAAAGCCCGAATAGATAATACTAGATTTCAAGTTAAATTAATATCAGGCTTTTTGCCGGGTTCATTTAATCAATCATGTCGGGATTATTGTAAGAGCAAATTATTAGGCTAAATAACCTGGGAGACTTTATGAATGTAGGTCAAAGAAGTGTAAACCAAGGCTCTTTTGACAGATGGTTATTTATTCTTTATAGGTCAAGAACTATTTCCTTATTTCATACTGGAAAGGCATATTTTATTCCCTCCCTCAGTACTATGTAGTAACTTGCACTTCCATCAGGTGGATATTTAGTAGCTGGTATTTTAGGTTTAATTCTATAGGCTTGTACCCTCCTCGACCCTTTTATTTTTCTGTATAAATTTTACTGAGGTCTGGGATGGAATGACAATAAGTTGTTCATGAGTATTTTTAACTTTTTAAGAAAGATTTATACATATGTATTTATATATCTTGTAGTTCAGGATCGCCTTTGCAACTTTCGGGGTGGATTTCCCTTTAATATTTTTCACTCTATTAAGAGTAACTCATTTTGGTAATTAGATAATTGGTTAAGAATGCAGTTTTTAAGCTGGAGGCTGCTATACGTATTTTATCTGAAGAAGTCATTCCAAATGGTATGACGAAAAGCGCTTTATGTGTACTTGTGGTCTCTAATAAATTACGGAAGAACTTTTATATTAACATCGGACCTGGTTTTCTCTGTCTGAAGCTCTTTTTTAGTTCATTGGTTTTCTACGTTTGTTACTAGTTTTTGGACTGCTTTAGGCATCTCTGCCATTAACTGCTCTGTGTGGGTGATCACTGGGTCTCCAGTTGCACTGCTTGTGATTTGTACTGCTTTAGGCATCCGCCTCTAATTGCTCTGCATGGGTGATCACTGGGTCCTCAGTTGCACTGCTTGTGGTTGGTACTGCCACTGCTTCAGTTACAGCTTGAAATGAAGTCATTCTTTTTTCCTTGGCCTGGCCTATTTGTAAAATGAAAGAAAAAAAACTGCTTAATCCCCATGAAGTGTGACAACAGAAATTGTGCTGAAAGCCACGTTATATTAGTAACAGAGATATTACTGAGAACAAGCCACATTATATTACTAACAGAGATATTACTGAGAACAGGTCTTACCTTTTCCACCTTCAGCCATCTCTTCTTGTCCCTTAGACTGTTTGATGGGGGTTGTTGTGCTTTTATTTTTGTACTGCTTGAGCCTCGGACTACAGGTGCAGCAGGTGTGGCAGAAGTACTTTGTGAACTCCTGTAAAATCACAAGTTTCCCATAATTTTTATATTTTTTATATTGCTTACTCAAGTTGTATTTTTAAATATACTTTGATTTTCTAATGCAACCCCCTCTTTTCTTCACATTCATTTTCTCTACTAATTTGACATTTGTGCTCTCCATTTTTATTCCATGATTCCTCCCAGTTCCTACATATTTTGCCTGATTTCTTTGAAAAAAGGTTTGTTTCATTTTACTTTGTACATTTGTTTATTAATTTTCTACCTTAATAATCTAAAACCTAAAAATGAAATCTTAAAAACAACGCATCTCTTTCAAGGGTAAAGACCTGCCCATGACACAGGCTAACAGAACAAAGCACTCATCTGCCTTGCTGATTTTTAATGACTCAATAAACGTTTGTTTGGTATGATATTTTATCTTCACTTTTTACCTTCATCTAATCATCACAACTTTTTAAGAATGACATGTTTTATGTTTTTAATTTGTAAGTTCTAAGGCTTTGATTGAGAACATGGCTAACTGGCTGGTAAGCTTGGCTCTGGTCTTCTCTATTATCACACTTTGTATCAGTTCAACAGGTCTCCAGTAGGCATGTATTCACAGAGAAACCACACCTGGGTGTAGTTATTTAGTGCACTGTGTTTTATTTGTAAAATCAAAACGTAGTATCATGCAGCAACCGGTCAGTGTAAGACAAAGAGACATAAAACAGTTTAGCTCAATTGGGGGGTATGGTGATTATGTTAGAAAAACTGAGGCTTTTGGCATCTTTACTCTTCAATCAATTTCATTAAACAGAGGGTTTATGACAAACACAGCTGGTCACTCAGACAAGGCCAGCAATGAAGTCCACAGACACACACACACCTATTACAGCATTTACATGCATGATTTATAATTCATATGTTCTTTATAACAGAAAAAGACAGCTGTATATGCTTGATAGGCATGGTGTGAAATGTCATGGTGGGACACAGAAACACAACAGAGAAATGTGTATTAGGCTTACAGAAGCACGGACAGCTAACATACACACAAGACATGTACCATACCATCACCACCTGTTCCACTTTTTTAACTATAAACTGGTCCATGTGGTAGTGTTAGTGTATGTACTTTGTAAAAAGCAGAAGATGGTTACTCTACAGTGTGCATACAATCCAAAAGTAACATGAAAATGTGATTTATGTGTATTAATTTCTGAACACATATTATGGACTGCACACACCCAGACAAACTACCCACTTAACAAAATAAAACACCTTAGCTGGTGAATCTTGAACTGCTGCTCTTCAGATCTTTAGCAAACTTATATAATGTATAACATGCTTCCCAAGCTGAGAGACTTGTGTTGTCAAAGCTCAACATCTGTGAAATCCTCTTCCCATATGCTGTTACTTTTGGGATCTGTAAACCTGTCACAAAGTTCTCTGTTATGATTTAACACTTTCATCCATATATTTAATGAACAGAGTGGAGCAGGGTACCAAGAATAATTTAAGCAGCACAGCACAGCACAGGTCTTTCTACAACCCAGGCCTCCCCATCATTCTCCTGCTCCAGCTAGCCTGCACAGATAACTCTAATTGCCCACCTCCACAAAGCACAGATTAGAGGCTATCCGCTGGTAAATTGCTTTTAAGAAGAAAAACAAGTATAGACAGCATATCTCTCAATCTGTTAGCGCAACAGTCAGAAGTTAGTAATAAAGCCAAAAATGTAAGGGGTGGGGTAAGTGGAGGCCAGAAGCCAGGGAGATAGTTTAAATATTACCATTATGAGGTTTGTAGAGTAACACACTTTGAGTTATAATACATTTTCTAAAGCATATGAAGTCTGACACTAAAAGCACCTGTCATTACTTTGCTTACTGACTTAGTACCGTCCTCATTCTGCCAAGCAGTGTACATTCCACAAGACAAAACACCTTAGGACTATTAACTATATACTTCTAGCAAGACCTATGCTGGGTAAACGTGCACAATACATACACAGACTGACATTACACCATATCGTAACACAGGTGTAATATTATTAGCAACCGCTGTATAAACATACACTACAGGTAAAATATGAAACAATTACTATCAGTTTACTAACAATTTCAGCTACAAAGCTCACTGGATGATTAAAATCTTTTACTTTATACTTGCAAAAAAGTTCTTTTGATGACTTATTATAATTCAATATTATTTTCCATGAATATACTTATAAAAACTTGTAGGATGGGGTGCTTGCCTCAATAAGAAATACTACGTGTTCTTAACTCTATGTAATAATACCGTTTCAAAAGTCGTCTTGAAAGCTAACATTACATTGCAGTTTCATATTCATGATGCTATACTGTAAATTGCCCCATGATAGTTTGTGAGATAAGAGATACAAAATTATGCATTCCATCAAAAGTCACTAATGGGTAAACTGAAATTAAAATCAGCAGAAGCCAGAAGGCACAGATACACCACCACAGAATTAATTATTTAGTTATATGACTGCAGATATATGGCCATACCTCTCAGTCTCTTAGAGCAAGACATCTGGAAAAAGCCACAAATAATGGGGGACCAAACAAAAGCACATAAACTGTCAGTGACACTTTATAAATACTGCTCTTACAAACTTAGACTGCTGACAGAATAACAGATTTTGCACAGCATGAATTTTCTGAAGGATGAAGTGTGGACATCAAATGTAATGTCTGCTGCCTGCCATTATTTTCCAACTCCAGTCCTCAAACATCTGCCACTGCCAGTGATTTGCCAGAAAGCTACAATTTTATGAGAAATGGAGTAGTTTCAAGTATGCAAAAGTACCAAAAGGAAACATTTCCCCAGTGATTCATCCCTCAGTAGTTTCCAAGTATGAACAAGCAACAAAATGAAACATATCCCTCATCAATCCATCCCCTCAGTAGTTTCAAGTATGCACAAGCACCAAAATGAAACATTTTCCTTGTGATCCATCCCCTCAATAGTTTCCAAGTATGAACAAGCAACAAAATGAAACATTTCCTCCCGAGGTCCAACTCTTCAGTAGTTTCCACGTACTCACAAGCACCAAAATGAAACATTTCCCCCAGCAATCCATCACCTCAGTAGTTTCCAAGTATGCACAAGCACCAAAATGAAACATTTCCCCACAGCGATCCATCCATCCCTCGAGCAAGCCTAACTTTCCAAGTCTGTGGGGAAAATTATAGTGCTATGAATGAATAAACTGAATGGTAATAATTGCATTGCAGACAGATGAAAATATGAAGAGAGGGCTGCCCTGGCAGTGCAAGTAGAGAACATAACAACAGTAGCACCACCAACCAAGAAAGACAAGTGTACAAAATAGTACTACAAAAAGCACCAAGAAACAAGTCAAGTTTCATAAACTGTTTTTCAATTTGTAATATACTCTCAATGCTCATATAGCTCTCTCAACTTGAGAAAAAAAAACACAGATAGACCAGCACAACACATAATCATGAAGCATTGTAATGATTGCATTTCCTTTTGTCTTTCTTTTACCTGAAGGAGCCAGGGGAAGAACTGGGTCTGGTGGTGATATATTTTCTCATGATGGGACCGGTCCAAGTCCAATGACTGCTACACTAAGTGCACTTACTAATGATTTGAACCACAAATGTCTTGCCTGCAACACATTGCCATAACCACATAAAGATAAACACAAACAGAGTAGTACACACACCCTCAAGCCCTCAGCCGAATTCTAACAGGCTGGCAGTCTGCTCACAAATCTGATGCCATTGTCCACACCCTGCACGTGATGATGTCAGCAAAAATCCACCCAAAAACAAAAGGAAAATTCAGAAATTAAAGAGGCCACTTGGGAATTTGTGGCACCCCATTATTTTGATCTCAAAACCGGAAAATGCTGAGAAATTTGGTACTGTTGAGCGGTATGCCACTCTCACTGCAAACCCCTCTATGAGACTGAACACTGTTCATACTTAAGTCTTTGGGTCCTTGTACATAGCCTGTACTAATTCTACCAATATTTCTGGGAATTTGAACCACCACAGTACTGACCAAATCAGCTTTCTTGGGACCTTGTCATATGCTTTCTCCAAGTCTAGGAATGCCTAGTTGGACTCTTTTCTCATCTCTAGCTTCTTCTCAACTGTCTGTCTCACTGCAAACATTTGGTCAGTTGTGCTGCATCCTGATCTGAATCTGAACTCTATATCTCCCATCTTACTTTCTATTACTCTGCATATCCATTAATCAACTCCCCTCTCCAGAACTTTATTTTATTTATTTAACATTTGTTTACTAAGAATGTCCAACTTGGAACAAAGCCAATTTTCAACAGAGCCCTGGGGAGAAACACTCCAGATGCATGTTTCTGAATTGTGGGAAGAAACTGGAGCACTTGGAGGAAACACACACAAATGCAGGGAGGACATGCAGACTCCACACAGAAGGCACCCCAGCCGGGAATCAAACCAGAGAACCTCTTGCTGTGAGGTGACAATGCTACTGCTGCACCACTGCGCCATCCTGACAAATCTTGAACCCAGGACCCTGTGCACTAAAGTCAGAGCAACACACCACTACACCAACTTTCATGTAATGTGACAGGAATTGAATACCTCTGTACTGCCCACAGTTGTGGCTGTCCCCTTTGTCCCTGTACACTGGCATGAGTATCCTTATTCTCCTGTCATGTGGGATATGTCTTTCTCTCCACACTGCTATAACTCAGAAGCCATTTCTCCCCTATATCACTCATCATTTTTATCATAAATGCTGTGACCTCATCTGACCCAGCTGCATTCCCTGGCTTCATTTTCCTAAGTGCTGTGCTTACTTCTTCCTTCCTAGCTTTGTCTGTCTTTTCTATCTCCCACTTTTTCCTGCACTCTGTCTTTCTTTTGATGATTTCCTGGACTTCTGTATTCCACCACCAGCTTTCCTAATGTACTTTATTTCCATACCTGGCTCAGCCACATATCTGTTCTCCAGTCCTCACACATGCTGTTTTGAGGCACTGCCATTCTTCTTCATCTCCACCTATTTCCTGCTCTTCTTGGGGTGCTAGAACCCTGGTAATTCCTTGAACTGTTGTACTTTTCTCGAGTCAACTTCCAGGTTCTCAGACTGGTCTCTGTTGACCTTAGGGCCTTCTCTGACCACTATTTGCAGCTGATTCTGGCAACCACCGGTTTATGCTGTGGGCTGACTGTTTCACTAGGGATGACTTTGCAATCACTGATTCTATGCAAATGCCCTTTCTTTACTAGAAGGAGGTCCACCTGAGTTGCATGTTGGCTTCTCCTGTATATGATCTTGTGACCATCTCTTTCTGAACTACGTGTTGGCTACTATCATGCCATTTGCCAGACAGAAGTTTAGAATGGTCTCTCCTTCTTTATTTATGTTGCCCCCACCCATGTGAACCCAAGCAGTCCTCATATCCTGTTCTGTCTGTCCCGATATGTGCATTCAAGTCACCCATTATCAACATCAATTCCTGTTGTCCTACTTTATATTGTAAGTCCTGCAACTGCTGTCTGAATGCACTGTTTTCCTCAGTTTACCTTTAGAAAGGTGATTCACTCTCAGGCAAATAGCGATTGTTCGAAAGGCTGTTTGCAAAGTTTGCAAACGCTGAATGAAAAAAGGTTTGAATGTGCAATGAGCGAATGCACAATGACATTCTCTCATTGCACATTCGACATTGTGGGGCAGATTGCACTATAGTGGGGTTTGGAAAATGGTCCCTTTCCCCACTGTAGTTCGATCTCGGAGTTAGAATATTAAAGTAGGGGGGTGTGGGGGTGCAGGGGGGCTTTCCCCCGCTTTACACTTTTTTTTTTCGTTCGACATTAATGTTCAAAAAACAGCAAATCTGCTTTTTGATTTGTTGTTTTTTGAACATTAAGGACTATCGCCGCTTTCACTTTTCGTGGTTACAAGTCGCTCATATGAGCATTCGTACCACTGTGATTCGGCTTTATAAAGGTAAAACATTTTCCTCACTATCACAACCCTGTGTGGGGCATAGGTTGAGACTATGAGTACTGCTCTATCATTACACTGAAGTCTGACTGCCATGAGTCTTTCACTAATTCTGATGATATCCCTCACTGCCTTCTGAAGCCTCTCCCTCACTACAATTCCCACAACATTTCTAGCCTGTCCTCCTCCTGAGTAGAAGACTCTGAATCCCAAACCAAGTGTCTTCGCTGAATTTCCCTTCAGTCTTGTGTCTTGAATACAGAGAATGCCCAGCCTCCTCTGTTCCATCATGTCATCCACTTCCAAGCTCCATCCTATCAGTGAACCTACATTGAGTGCCACAATACTTAGTTCATGTTTGGCAGGTTGATTGATTTTACATTCATCTTTTACTGAACAGAGCTATCTCAGGTAACCTAGACTGGGCAATTGGACACCAGCCAGCCAGTAAGATTTGCTGGGCTTTATTGTGAGCAAACATTGATTTTACATTCAGTTTTTACTCAACAGAGCTACTAGCCAGTAGCATCTGCTGGGCTTTATGGCAAGCAAACATTGGCCAATATGGGCACAAACATAACTCCCACCAAATGCATGATTCCCTGGCTTAGGTCAAAGTAGGGCAGGTCTTCAATGCACTTATCACCCGCATGCCCATTTGGCAACATTATTCAACATGACCATAGTTTCATAGTTTCATAGTTTAGTACTAGGCTATCTGCCCTGGGGCATTTATAAGCCTAGCCATAGTGATGTGGCTTTCACCACCCCATGTAATGGTACAAAAGTGTACAGAATAGATTTAGAATACTGTGCCTCTGTCTAGTAGTGACACAGTGAAGACCCCCTTACATAATAGAATTAGTTTACTGTGCCTCTGTCTAGTAGTGACACAAAGATGACCCCTGGGGTAAACGTACGATCTCTCATCCACTCGTCAAGATTTCTCTTGAAGAGAGTCATTGAGGGGCTCTGCCTAACATGAACTGGGATTCTGTTCCAGAGTATGGGAAGCCTCTGAGTTATGAATCTGTCCCTCCAGCATGTCCTATTCATATTTGTGCTGAGGTTTAAATCTTTAGCTCTCGTGGTTCTGATGGATTTGGATTTTTTGAGGTGGAGCATGTCCATCAATTCGTGATTGGACATGGCCTTGTACATCAGGCACAGATCACCTCTGAGTAGGCGGTATGCTACTGAATAGAGCTGGAGTTTCTTTAGTCTGGCAGCATATGACATATGTTGGAGACCCTTGATCCTCTTGGTGAGGTACTTTTGGGGTCTCTCTAGCTGTTGCAAGTGCCGGGTGAGGTACATACCAAATGGGGCATTGCACTCAATCATGGGCCTGATAAGGGAGTATAGGGGTACAATGATCACCATTGATCTGGATGTGAATCCCTTCATGATAAGGTGGGCAAGGTAGAAAGTCTTTCTAACCACTTTGGCAATGTGGGTGTCAAATGAGAGGTCACTATCGACTTGGGTCCCCAGGTCTCTGATTACTTTTTCGGTACTCAGTTGGTTACTGTCTATGTGATAATTTGTGGGTACTTTGTTTTTCCCAAAGGGGATGACTATACATTTTTTGGCATTTAGTTTAAGGCCATGACTCCAGCATCAGTTGTCCGTTTCAGTGAGGCCTTTCTGTAGGATGTATGTGTCAGCTGGTGTATCGACTATGGCGCCTAGTTTGCAGTCATCTGCGAACTTTGTCAGCCACAACCCTCCCATGTTTGCTTTCACATCTGAGAAATAAATGCCGAACAAGAGGGGTCCCAGGACAGAGCCCTGTGGGACACCACTTGTGACTGGCTTTGAGTCTGACATGGCTCCAGCGATTTTGACTTTATGGTTCTATCCTTTAGCCAGTTTGCAACCCATCTTGTGACATATGGATTTACATTTAAGCTGTTGAGCTTGTCTATGATGCCAGAGTGGGGTATTGTGTTGAAAGCTTAAGCCAAGTCCAGGTAGGCTGTATGGACTGCCTTGCCCTCGTCAATGGCTCTAGTGACTGTTTCAAAAAAGTCAACCAGGTTCAAAATGTAGGATCTGCCCTTTACAAAGCCGAACTGGATGGGATCAAGTGTCTGTAAGTCCCCAATGTCTCTGTTTATGAGTTTCATAATGATTCTTTCCATAGCTTTGCAGACCAGGCTGGTTAAGCTTATGGGGCGGTAGTTACCAGGGTCTGTAGAGGTGCCTCCTTTGTGGAGTGGGACTACTGTTGCTGTACGCCAGTGTTCAGGTACATATCCTGTAGTAAGGCTAAGGTTAAATAGCATTTTTATGTGCGGGTTTAGCTCCTCTTGGACTTCACGTAGCACGCAACCCGGGATACCGTCAGGTCCCATTGATGCTGTGTTTTAAGCTTTGCTGAGGGTGCTTCTCACCTGGACATCTGAGATGACAGGGAGGTTACATTCAGCTGGGATAAGTATTTCTTCTTTTGGGAGTGAGGGAGGGGAGAAATTTACACTGAACCTGTCTGCCAGAATGTTGGCAATATCTGTGGGTTCAATGTATTTTTTTGTCATTGTAAACTAACTCTGAACATATCTGAGGGTTTACGCCCAGGTTTCTAACATAGCAGAAGAAGGCCTTGTGGTTATCTTTAGTGTCCATAGCGATTTTTCTCTCAAAGTTGGCCTTGGATGTTTTTATGAGAGAATGTAGCTTTCTACTAGTGCTGGCCAGAGATGCCTTCTCTTTATGGGATTTTGCTCTGTCGTGCAGTAGCTTCCTTCTTTTGTTATACAATTTGTTTATGGCTGGGGTCCACCAGACAGGATGCCTGCCCTTGGTGGAGAGGGTCTTGATTTTATTTGGGATTGCATGATCCATGCATTCTTGGAGATGTCCGTAGAAAGCATTTGTGAAGGATTCTGCATTGTGGGATGTGGTTTCCACTGGCCCAGTGGGCTTAAAGGATACCATCTCAGTTTTAAGAAGTGTAAAGTCGGCTTTTGAGAAGTTTTTCACTGTAGTCTTTTGTGTTGGGGGTGGAGGTGGGATATGTATATCCAGGGTGATTAGTTTGTGGTCAGATCTCACTAGTGAGGGGTATACTTCCGGTGTGGAGCACTTTGTCCCCATGTTTGTGATGATCAGGTCTAGTATATTATCTCCCCTTGAGGGAGAGGTGACTAGCTGTTCCATTGCATTTGAATTTATGAATTCCAGGAACCTTTGGGCTAGGGTGTTTGAGCTAGAATAATGCACCCAGTCTATGTTAGGATAGTTGAAGTCTCCCAATATGATGGTGTTTGGTGAGGCATTCATATCCTCCAATGTCTTCAGGAAGGCTGAATGGGGTTCCTGAGATTGGGAGGGTGGTCTGTAGCATGCTACCAGTTGTATAGCAGTTTTGCCTACGGTTAGTTGCACCTGGATGGTCTCTGATGCTTCATGTGTTGCCACTAACCTGGAGGTGTGGGTGTCCTTGATGAATATGGACAATCCCCCTCCCTTTTTGGTTTGGCCCGAGTTTTGGGGCCGAAAAGTATGACACGAGGTATAGCCTGGTAGTGCTGGGGTGCTCTCAGGAGCCTTGAACCAGGTTTCAGTTACTGCACAGAAATTGATGTTCTCCATACTGAGGAGTGCTTTGAGAGCCTGCATCTTGAGATTTAGACTTCTGGCGTTGAGCAGCATTACCCTTAATTTTTTTCCGTTTTTGTTTTCTAAGGAGGTGGGTTTGTCTTTTGAGCCTTGCCTAAAAAAGGCACTATGGGGGTGGCAAGAGCCTTAGCCAATATCCGGAAGCCCAGAGGTGACAGATGCAAGCTGTCCCTTGTGAAGCAGCGTGGCTTGTCCAGCATGTCATCCCAAGCAGGCAGACATTGGATCCCCCTAGAATGACACCAGTATTTGAGCCAATTATTAAAGCTGATCATCTTGTCTTTGTATTGTGGCATCATTCTTGGTGAGGTCAAGATGCTGCTCAGGGTCAGGGTCATACCAGCCTGGGCTACATAATCAGAGAGCTACTCTATGTCTCTTTTCATGCAGTCCAGGGAGGTACATCTCAGGTCATTCACGCCGGCATGGACAATGACGGAGTCATATTTGTACTTGCTTTGGAGTGACCTGAGTGCATGTGTTATGTGGCGGATCCTAGCTCCCAATAGGCAGCTCACCGTTACCCTCTCCTTGTTCAACCTGGTAAGCGGAACGTCAGTGTGTCTGACTATAGAGTCACCTATTACTAGTGTATCAGACATGGTGTTTGGCCTTAAGGGCTGTGATTGTTTGACACACTGATTAATTGAAGTATGTGTTGCATGTGTTATGTTTTAAGGTGGTGGATTTTTGGGTGTCTGCTTTGGGAGCCTCTGTTGTTTTGGTAAGTTTTTTGTTAGAGCCTCCGAGTATGTCTTTGTGTTATTATGTGTTTGGTTTGCAGTTGTGGTAGGTCTATGTGGGACTGGGTTTGGTGTGTGTGTGGTTACCTTCTCCTCCTGTCTGGTCTTGCCAGTCCTGAGTTGAGAGAGTTCAGCCTCCAGTTTGGCTATATAGTTGCATCTCTCACATGTATTTGTGTTTGTTGGGAGGAAGAGAGGGTTGTCTGTGTACATGAGACAATTGTAGCATTGTCTCAAGATTCCCAGATTAACCAGCTGAACCAGAGAGGATGCTAGTAATCTACCACTCAACATGCTAGAATATTATAAGGGAGTGCTGTGCCTTTAAGGGAAGTGGGTACTCACAGGGGTGGTAGGTGGATGTAGTGCTTACTTTAGTTAGCGAGTGCTTACTTAGAAGAGAGGTTTTGAGAACAAGTGCTAGGCTTATAATAAAGCGAGTAAACTGATTATTATAAGAGTAGAGCTTTCTTAAGGGAAAATTTGAAGAGCACACTTGGCGGAGCCAGAAAAAGTTTAACCTTGTTTAACCGGCGCTGAGCTATGTGCACAAAGGCGTAAAGCCATGCAAACGCGGATTTTAAACATGAAACTTCAAAAGAGCTAGAACTGGTCCAAAACAACCAATTACTACAAGCTCTTGTGCTGAGGTCATTCCTTCAGGGACAGATAGGCTGCTCAAGGCTCCCCACTCCCACTGGTGAGTAAAGAAACTTCCTTCTATCCAAGTAAGGCAATGGACAACACAGGAACTACACCACAGCCCAGAATACAGCAAAGCCTGTATACTGATCTAAACTAGTCGAGGAGAGGCGGGAAAACAAGGATATTTTTTTGTTTTTTTTTGTTTTTGAGATAGAAAGCTCACAGAAATGCAGGAAACAGTAATAAATCAGTTACACAGGCTAGCACACTTTAGTGGGCAGCCTCAACAGTTAAATTTAACAAACAAACAACTTTCAACCAATTTTCGACTAAATGAAACTTTAAGTGCAGATAATATATAATGCAACAAACAGTTAAAAAACAGTTTAAGCTTGTTCAAAGTAAGCAAGAGAAGGTATTTCAGGTAAAAACAGCAAAAAATACTTAAATCAGGAAAGTAGTCGCTTTTCTCAGTTCTCTGCTGCTAGGACCACTCTGCAGGACCACGAGGAGCTGTTTCTGAGTAGTATAGCCAGAAAAAAACGCTCAGAGGCGGATTTTAAACAGGGAACTTCAAAAGAGCTAGAAATGGTCCAAAACAACCAATTACTACAAGCTCTTGTGCTGAGGTCACTCCTTCAGGGACAGATAGGCTGCTCAAGGCTCCCCACTCCCACTGGTGAGCAAAAAACTTCCTTCTATCCAAGTAAGGCAATGGACAACACAGGAACTACACCACAGCCCAGAATACAGCAAAGTCTGTATACTGGTCTAAACTAGTGGAGGAGAGGCAAGAAAACAAGGATTTTTTGGGGTTTTTTTTGTTTTTGAGATAGAAAGCACACAGAAATGCAGGAAACAGTAATAAATCAGTTACACAGGCTAGCACACTTTAGTGGGCAGCCTCAACAGTTAAATTTAACAAACAAACAACTTTCAACCAATTTTCGACTAAATGAAACTTTAAGTGCAGATAATATATAATGCAACAAACAGTTAAAAAAACAGTTTAAGCTTGTTCAAAGTAAGCAAGAGAAGGTATTTCAGGTAAAAAACAGCAAAAAATCACCTAGAACCAAAGTTTACACTGTTGAGTGGCTAGCCCTGCCATAATGCACAGTCTGTGATCTGTATTCTCCTATCTTGGTGATACTCCATGCCATAATCGATGCCCAAAGTGTTTAGGCTATACAACTCTTCCCCCTATAGGGCACCATGTAGAGTCTGTGCTGCAGTCAGCAGCTCCATTCTTTGGTGAATTTGAGATGGAAACACTCAGCATGTTTTTTTGGAGGTGGATAGAACCCCACAGCGATAAATGGACAACATGCAAACTCCAAACAGGCATTGGCCTTGATCGAGCCTTGTACCTTGTGCATCGGAGACAAAGACCTTAACCATTATGCCAACTGGTCTCCTATATATGAATATAGATACAGCAAGCAAGAGGGGTGGAGGGATGAGAGAAACTGGGAGAGAGAAGTTGTTTGGAAAGGAAACTGAAGAGAGGATTTTGGTGCAAGATGTTTTTTATTAAGCAGAAGTAAAGTGGATTGTTTTTCCTGGGTATTGTGTCATTTGCATTGTGATACTTAAAACCCATCTTTCATCTCCATTTCTTCAGTCTAGGCACACCTGATACTGATTTTGCATGACCACCTGCAAATGGTAGGCATTTGTTTTTATTATTATTGTACATAAAGTAGATTTATGTATACATAAATGTCCTTTTTTAACTGCATTTGCATCCAGTATTGCTTAAATTACATTTTCCATAATGTAAGTTTGATCAGCTTTTATTCTGTTTCTCTCTCTGTTGTGTTAATTACTTGGTACCATAGGTGATCCTAACACCAAGACTCTAAAACTCCTACCGCCTGATGTCAGAGTATTAGTAGCCTGTGATGATGATGGCAGTAATGATGAGGCATAGTCTGGGGGTAAAGAGGGTCAGTCTGACACTGAGGATGTGGCTCCCATGTATGTCCCCTGGCTATATTTTGGGCACAATCAGTATACCTAAGCATACCCATGACACTGAGCCCTAAGACAGAACAGGTTGAGGATGATACAGTTGATCAGGGTAAAATGGTTATTCTAGCTGCAGAGCTGGCTGTGTTTTCTATAGCCATCATGAGGGTGAGATACAACACAGGGGTGTTGTTAGAGTTGTTCAGAGGAGGTCTGTTGTCTGCCATTCTCCTGATGTTGGTGTGTCAGTAGGTGCCGTGCAATGTGTGTGTGTAGGGCACAGGAGCATTCCACCACAGCCTCAGAAGAGATAATGCAACTACTAAATGTACATTCTGATGTGCATGACTGCCTAAACCATGTGAGTGACTTCTTAGGCAGGATGAATGACACACTGTATCGGGTCATTTCTGTAATGGATCATCTGACACAGCTCCCAGACTGAGTGCTCCACCCTGGAAAACAGATACAAATAAATAAAAATATCTGCTGGGGGAGGGGTTTTATCCATGGTCAGAAAGGTGCTTCATCATCAGGTGTTAGCCAACATGGCCATGCTAGATATCATTTCACTACTTCCACTGCTCTGTCAGTGGTTGAGGTGTCCACACCCACATGTGGTAGACCACATAGTTGTGGTCCTGGATAGCGTGGTGATGACAGCTCATCCAGCAGGCATCACTCATGTTCAGTTAGTGCCCCAACTTCTAGCCAGGTCCATGGAACTAATGGTGCAACTCCTGGCAGGGGTAGTTCACATGGTCAGGGATGATGACGGTGTACAGACTACTCTACCATGCACAGCTCACATGTCTGAGTTGCAAGAATGTAGTGCTGACATAGGTGCTTTGATTGTGTTCGTGCAGACCCACACATATTAAAGATCATCTTGCCCATACCATCTCATACACACAAATACACACACACACATTTTTTCTAAACAATTACTACTGAATGATACCAATCTGTTGTTACTGGCTCTGAAAATTGTATACTTGGTGAAAAAATGTTTTTTACTCACAAACACTCACTTCTTTTTTGTCAGGTATACCCTACTGTAATGCCCCCCCCTCCCCAAATTGTGCAGGTGATGACTGTGCCCTGTCCCTTGTACACTTCTTTGTGACTGTGAGTTGCCTATGTCTGAGGCGCAGAGTGGGTAGTTAATGTTTGTTTAGTCACATACTTGCTTTCATCACATGTATTACAACATTTGTTTCATTAATATTTATTTATGTATTTGTTAACTGTAATTATATTGGTTGTATTATTTTTACTAATTCAGTTGTAATAGTTATGAATTGTTGCTTGCTCTTAAACTTGTACAAATGATGGCTAACACTGACCTGCTCACTCTTGAGTTATCTACATTGGTCAAATGCCATGCATGATGCACAGTTTTGGACACAATCATAGATGCACATTACATAATTAACTCATGACTGACTGCTCACATTATTGTACAGTTGAGACATGTTTCATCTTATGGCATATGAAAGTAATCACTCAGATTTTAACATGTTCAACAGTTACTTTGGATAATACTGCAGCTACAAGATGTGTCCTTGGGGGTTGACTCTGTCAGATGCAAACAGAACATAACTATTGCATGGTTATGTAAAGGATGAGGACTTTGGCAGGCATCAGTTTTAATATTTGTATTTGTTTAGGATATTAGTTTTTCAGTTAGGTGGTAATTGTATTATACTTTGCCTCTTAGCCAGAGCCATGGCATGTTGCGCATGCCTATGGCTACCAGCACCATCTCCAGCTGGTGGTTCTTCCTCAGACTCTTCATCTGTATCTGCTGAAGCTGCTGGCCCTGCCTGTGGTTCTGGGAACTGTAGTCTAGGGCCCTGTTGTCCTTGCTGAAGCTGTTTCCTGAGTATTATATTGTGCAACATGGTGCAGACTGTGAGTATTTTGACAGAGGTGACTGGGTCATACTGTAGGGCACCTACTGATGTGCCCAGGCAATGGAACCTTGATATGAGCAAGCATAAAACATGTTCTACTATATTCCTAGTGTAAGCATAGGCATCACTGTATCCTTGCTCAGTGGGATTGTGCAGGATTCTCATGGGTGTCATGAGCCAAGGTTCTAGTACACAACCTGCATCCTCCACTAGATGTCCTTGTGGACAGTCACCCCAAGCAAACATTATGTACAGGTCACAGGTGTGCCATATCATAAAGTCAAGGAAACTGCCAGGGTTATCTGCACACACATTGGAGATGATCCCTTGGGAATTACAGACAACCTGACGGTTAATGGAGTGGTATCCTTTTCTGTTGATGTACCTCCTTCCCTGTTCATTGGATAGGACTCTTATTTCTAATGTATGTGTAGCCTATAGCCCTCAAAACCTCAAGGAAGTGTGCTATGACATAAAACTGTTGCATGGCTGTTGCTCTCTCCTCTGTGGTGAGTGGGAACCAAATATCATCCCTGCATTTTGTAGCATTGCATTAGAAAGTGATGTATGATTCCTAAAGCTAATGCCTATAACACCTCTAATATATCCTGCTGAGGGCCTCTGAAAAGTCCCTGTAGCTAGTATTAATAATGCTGGACATACCTTTGTTTCCACTGGGATGGCTTCTCTATGATTTTCCTGGGGTCTCCAGTGAGGGTGGGAGAGAGTGCATATTTCATCTATTGTTTCCCTGTCTACCCTGTATCACTCTACAATATCTGTATCAAACAGTCCGTGTTACGTCAAATGGGGTCTGAACACCCTGCTCCCTCTTGGCCAAGATCTGACAACAGCAACAGCACCTTGAATTAAAGCCTGTTACACATACAGACTAATGATGGCAGCAACGATGCCCGAACATGTGTTTTTCCAAACTGCCTGTATGGCTGTATTCCAGAGTTTTGTATTTTAAAGCAAAAGGAAGCACTGAGTGTACAAGGTAACTCTATGCATTCCTAAATAGCTGTAGCATGTTGGACTGGTTAATTAGCAAGCAATTCAACAGTTTATGCTTTCATTAGCATATTGTGTAGGTTACCCTTGTTTTAAGGCCATGCATGAAGTTCACAGCTGTTTAATGAATACCAAATAGCACTCTATAGTGTGTGTGACGCACGCATGCTAGCAGCACTAAGTGCAGACATTCGTGAATCTGATCTCATATTATGGCTTTGTACTAGACCTCTTTTTTCATGCCATGCTTTACAAATTCTGGTAAAGTTCTTAGAACTATGACTGTAGGATATTTGTTGTTAAAGGCATTATCGCATTTTGCATTCTAAGATGAATGTCAAGTCACTTAACATTTTACAGTGAATGCAATCCATGTCAGAAGTATAATTAGAAATAGTTTTAGAGGACAGTTTACATAACTTACATTGGCCCAAAAACTGGTGTTTTAGTAAGTCATTTAATACATCTGCATTATGATTTTCCATTTGTTGAGAGCTACTTTTTCACAGGAGAAACAAAATAATAGACTTTCATCTTACAAAACAAAGATAACACTAGCTATATACCATTTCAATTTAAAGAATTTTTGTTTTAAAATAATCACATTGAGGCTTCAAAGGTGCAGGAATCTTCTTCTTTGTTCAGCTTTTCCCAATTAGGGGTCACCACAGCTGATCACCTGTCCTCTCATGATTGGCAGTGGAGTTTTACAGTGTCAAGTTGCCAGCCCAGTGCCCAACCTTCCACAGAAGGCACACACACACATGCACACACTCATACCTGGGGCCAATTTAATATGTCCAATCCACTTACTGAATGTCTTTGGGATGTGGGAGGAAACCCACATGACCACAGGGAGGACATGTAGACTCCACACAGAAGACACCCCAGCCGAGAATCGAACTGGAGAACCTCTTGCTGTGAGGTGGCAACACTAACCACTGCACCACCGTGGCCACCCTATATGCAGAAATCAAATGTAAAAACTGTCAAAAAATAAATGACATGGTAAGTAGCAAAAATAAACTTAATATATTGTAATAAATTGCATCACAAAATAAAATACCATTTCAAATCAACCTGCATGGCCAATGAATCAAGTACAGAGAGGTGGGTAATGGGAATTGGCAGTGAACACACAGAAAACGTTGGCTAGCTGCAAAAATCTGCAGCCACTGTCTGTCTTACTGCCTTAACATTTGGTTTAACAGAGATCCGAAACAAATACCTTACTGAAGAGAACTTCAAGAAGCTACCTGACTCTCGTGCTATCAACAAGCAAAATAGTTCACTGCCTAGACAAACACCATGCTCAAATCCAAAATAAAGAAATGAAGCTCTACACACTGTCACAACCTTTTTTGTATGAGTTAGGAAAAGGGTGGGGCAGTGCTCATTCTGCCAAATACACTAGATGAAGTTTAAAGAGCTAAACTGAATATTGGAATCCCTCACATGCATACAGAGGTAACAGGCAATGCCTCAGTGCAGTAATCTCCAGCTACTACTTGTTTCTGGTGCCTTAATAATTGATAGTAAACCCCTCCTGAAAGCACACAGACATCCAAAAGTAAATACCTACCTGCATAAAATAAATTCTAGCAGCTAATACCTGTCTCTTTTGCTAGAAACAAAAGCACTTTGCTTTCTGAACAGCCACCTCACTCAAAACCATAAGAAATAAAATCCTTCTTGTTGTCATAGCTCTTTTTATGAGTTCAGGAAAGGGCAGGGGGGTGCATGATCCATTTAACATTACCATGGGCAGGTTAAAGGCTAGTACAATAACAAAATGAAAGCCCTGAATGCAGGACCCCCCAAAATGAATATAGAACAGATAATACCTCACTGCATAAATCTGTAGCTATTATCCTGTCTTTGTGTGTCAGCCAATAGTGTAAATCCCTTCCTAAATTACACAGAGGTAAAAATAAATACCTCACTGCAAAGAAAAAACTTTTGCTTCTGCTACCTCTCACTGGTGTCCAAGAATGTACACAGAGACCAAAACAAGTACCTAGCCATATTTGCCAACTGCTGGATTGTGCTATGATTTTTGCTCTTAGACTTAGCCTTGCTTTTGTTAGATGTACTGATTTTTTGCATGAAATTAGGGTTCTACTAAGATTAGTAGAGTTTCAAGTGCTCAAAACCCACTGTCTCCAAGCCAGGGACCCAAATGGCTTGTAGTTCAGGTAGGCTGCCAGTCTCACTCGAACTTAAAAGTGAGTTCAGGGAATCAGCTGTTACAGCTTACCCAAACACGTTACTTGGCTTTGAGTAAGGTAACTGCAGCAGCTGAAGAGAAGGGAAGGGAGACAGAGGAGGATTTGGGGGTTGAGGAACAGGAGGGCTTTTTTTTTTAGGGTTAGGGTACAGGAAGGGGGGTGTTAAGGGTGGGATGGAAGATTTAGGGTTAGGAAGCGGGATGGAAGGTTTAGAGTTAGGAATTGGCATAGAAGGTTTAGAATTAGAGAGGAATTGGGGAATTTAAGTTTAGGGAGAAGGCTCAAGTTTTAAGTTTAGGGAGTAATCAGGGACTTTAGGGTTAGGGAGGAGGAGTGGAGTTTTAGGGTAAGGGAACAGGGACTCAGGTTGGGAACTGAGTGAGAGTTTTAGGGTTAATGTTATGGTTCTGGTAGGGCTGTACAGTTTTTATGGCCAGAATTTGGGAGAGCTATGTAGAAACAGCAGGTATGGCTAGGGGGAGTTTGAGCATTAGCCCTTTTGAACAACTGACAGCAAGCGTGTTGCACGCTACTAGCATGCGAGCACCTGTAGTAGGCCCTGAAATTAGATTTGTTTAAAGGTACATACATTGTTCTAGAGCTGAATTGTCACTAACTCTATGGAGTCTAGTACCTCAAGAACTTGTAGTCTGAAAAATAAAAAACTGCTTTTCTTTCTGACACTCTGCTATGATTTTTCAAAGCCAGCGCTGTCATTTTTACTGCTCAGATGTTGAGAGGTACGTACCTCAGTGCAGTGAGCTAAAGCAGCTACTACCTTTCTTGGTGTTTTAAATGAATAAAACACTCCATTTTCTTGATATACACCAAATTCAAAGCCGAAAGAAAGAAATGTATTTATTTATTTGTGTTTAATTACTGGGGCAAAGAACTGATCAAAGCTAACCAATTACAGGGTGAGACTTAGAACAGATTACAACAAATATAGCAATATGTGGACACAGGTATAAAGTAATCAAGTGAAAGAAACATACAATATAAATTATTAATATATATATATATATATATATATATATATATATATATATATATATATATATATATACTGTAAGAGTAAATAACTGAGCTATTTACTAAGCTACCTAATTAGAAAAGATGAGTAGAATAAAAAAACCTCCATGCTTTCACACTTTTCTTTATGAGTTATGAAAGGGGTGAGGAATGCATGACCTACTAAACACCACCAGGGGAAGTTTAAAGGACTGCAGCCATAAATAAAATGCTGGAATCTCCTCAGCTACACACA
Source organism: Protopterus annectens (assembly GCF_019279795.1). NCBI lineage: Eukaryota > Metazoa > Chordata > Ceratodontiformes > Protopteridae > Protopterus > Protopterus annectens. The sequence continues at coordinate 549,349,876 of NC_056738.1, read as the reverse complement.
GAAATAAGAGACAATGCCTCAGTGCAGTAATCTGCAGCCACTACCTGTCTCTTATACCCTAATAGTTGATGTAAAAGCCCTCCTTAATGAACACAGAGATCCAAAACAAATACCACACTACAGAAAAAAAAACTGTCTCTGCTGCTATAAATAAATAATACATTTTCTAAACAGCTGTCACTTCCAAAAGCAAAAGAAATGAGATCCTCCTCACCTCCCCATTTTTTTTATGACTTAGGAAAGGGATGGGGAGAGTGAACAATCCACTAACCCAATGATACTTAAAATGTAATCCGTGGACTGACAGTAATCTGCAAAGTGTTTGTTACTGGTCCATAGCATGGGAGCACTGTGGGCCCTTTTATATTGTTTTTTAAGAAATGTTTCACTTCTTTCTTTAAGTAAATAAAAAATCCCACAGAGCTCCTTAGCCAGAGTTCACTCATGTCCACAGAACTACGGCTTGACCAATGCCTACAGCATCGCTTTCACAGAACTCTATGTCTTCCCTTCACCCTGGCTTTCATGAACAAACATAGAACAGATATTCAAAGGACAGATTCTGACTTGATGCTTGTACTATTGCTTTACTACCTTACTTTTCAGTCTCTTTGGCATTCTTCTGTCGTACACTACTCCTTTGCACTCTGTGCCAGTTAGCTGCAGCCCCACTGATTCTAACTTTGACCCCCTCATTCAGACGTCCCTTCTTCTCAACCACTCTTCCCAGATACTTTAAGCTTTTAACTTGTTTCAGTAGCAGACAAATTATCAATTTTAAATTTCCAGAGTCAGGCACAGTAGGTAATAGTGTTAAAATGTCCAGTTTTGCAGAATATGTCTGATTTTGTCTCATATTTTGGTGTGTTCCTCATAAAAGTTAAAGTTTTCTGGCAAATCATTGAGAACTGAATGCATTAAATAACCAATATCTGCATTTCACATGTCATACCCCTCAGAAAATATATACTACTGCAACACCTTTTATTCTAGCAGCTTTGTATGTATATGAGCCATATTTAAAATTTGTACAAAAAATCACAAGTCAGGAAGATGTGCAGGAGATTTAATAACTTCACAAGCGATCTGGTTCCTCATTAATTTGCCTTCATCTTTTTTTCCTGATAAATGTGACAACTATAATCGGTAAATTAAGGCAGACATTTGATTTTCAGACCTCATATCCTTCAAGAACTGTATGCTACTACAAAGCCTTTTATTTTAGCATCTATTTAGGTTTATAAGGGTAATATTTAAAATGTTTTCCTAAATTTGAGTCTTAGTCCCTTATTATTTTTTGATGTTGTCCCTGATTCTAACAAATTTCACTGTTTTTGCAGAATTACCCTGCTTTTGTTTGTTTGTTTATTTTGGCAAATGTGATCAGTAAATAATGGCAGACCTTTCATTTTAAGACTTCATATTTTTCAGGAAGTGCAAGCTATTACAACAACTGATAGCCTAGCAGCTGTTGACCTTTAAGGTTCAGACTTTCATTCAGAAAATATTATTTGAATGAATTTCTAGGTAAATAATAGCAATATTTAAAATCTGTCTCTGATTTTGGTCCTTTGTTCCACATTTACTTTTTGGCTTTGTTCCTGATTATTGTGCCTTTAGAAAATGGCAGCAAAATGTTATTGTGGAAGCTTTCTAATGTCCCTCACTTTGGCTCACATTTCTGGCCTGTTCATTGTAATCTTTGTGTTTTTCTGGTAAGCCATTAAGGACTGAAATCAATAATGGCATTTGAGTTTTAGACTTTATATCCCTCAGAAAATGCATGCTAAAGCAAAACCTGCTATTCTAGTATCTAAGTTCATAGAAGCAGAAATATGTAAAAATATGTCTGATTTGGGGCCTTTGTCCTCCCATTATTTTTGGTTTTGTCCCAGATTCTTGTGCTGAAAGATTAAGAACTATAAATATTTTTGAAATATTTTCTGCAGGTATTATACAATGACTGCTCATTACTATTCAAAAATGAGCATGGTGAATGGAAAGCCCAAACAGCGTGCTCATTGTAAATCAAGCATATACCAATATAAAAAAGTCCATCCTCTGAAAAGCCTTTGAGTGGCCAGACGTTCTGTTGGTATATCCTGAGGGACTGAACAGAATACGAGAAAAATCAGGTATGTTCTGTCAAACTAAACAATCAGAAACATAACCTGATTTTCCTTGCATTTATGCACTGTCTCTTGCTAAATCCTGGCAGTTAAAAAAAATACAAAAAACAGCAATGGAGATTCTCTCTTCTAAATACAAGAAAAACAGCAACAGAGATTCTATCTTCTCCATTGCTTCTTCTGCACCGTAAGTCCCATATGCATGTGCAGTACATCAGTAAACAAGGAAAAAACGCAGCGGAAACTACAGAGCCATTATTTAAGAAAGAGAAGCTATTTCTTTTTTAAATAGCTTCATTGCATAATAGCAATAATCCACTCCTGGGTGTGGGTATATTAGGATTTACCCAGGGATGGCTTTGTTTGAACACTGAGGCTTTACCCTTGTGATCAGCCACACCAAAGGTGGGTAAATCCTGATATACCCTCCCCAGTTGTGGATTATTGGCTAATTGTTTCATTTTTATTACAGTGTGATATTTGAAGTACATACAGACAACAAAATAACTATAATTGCTGGCTATAACAGGCTGTCTATAGATGAAAATGACTAACTTCTAAGTAGATGAAAACTGCAAGAGGACTTTGCTAGGGTGGGGGCTTGTGCCTACCTGTCAAATATCCCTTATTTTGCTGAATGTCCCTGACTTTGCCTCACTATTTTGGTCTTTCCCTCATAAAATTTGTGGTTTTAGCAAACAGTTTAGGATGAGTCTTTATCATATAGTAGATATTCCATATGATCAACCAGCAAAAGACTGAAGACTAGACTTCCACCCTCTGCATATTATATATACCAAATCACCCCATAAAATTATTTGAGCCAGAGCCTAAAAACAAGACCAAAATAAAATGTCTGGTTAAGTGACTTGCTCAAGGTCACACAAGAAGCAAATGAAGTTTGAGGGAATCAAACCCTCTACCACAGGAAGTGCATCTCACAACCTTAACCTAATTGCTTGTGCTAGAATGAAAACCAGCACAGTGCTCCCCTTCATCAAAAAAGTCTTGTTGCAAAAAATGTCAGCTGAACCAAACAGTATAATTAGTGATGCAAAATTGTGAATTACATGACGGCTAATATGTGAAATTAAAGATGATTTTCTTTATTATGTGATAGTATGGAACTTGATTATAAACAACTGATATTGCATGCTGAGGTACAATAGTTATCGATGGGAAGAAGTTCTGCTGAGAATGCTTGAACTGCAGTACACATTCATAGTGTTTCTGCAAGATGGTAAACCAATCTGATCCCACATTTTGAAATATGTGATATGAACAAGCTTGCTTGCTTATTTGTCTGATATCTACTGTATTGTAATGATATTAATACTTCCAATTAAGGAAGAAGTATAACATGTTTTTCAATGACAGTTAAGACTAAAGGTCAAAAATGAAAGTTAGAAGTTTGGAAGCATAGAGTTTTTACATATTGTTATGACACGCTCCATAATTTAATACCAGTTATCAAAGACGTAGGCGATGATCTTGATATTGTAAATATGCAAAAATTGTCACCAAACACCTTACACATTTGATACAATATTTACAATTTTCTATTTTCCATCAAAAGAAGACCCACACAAAGGAAATTCATGGATCTGGAATCCATTTCTTTCACTGAATGATAATTTAAATTTAAGTATAACTTTATAGGGTAAATTGCTGGAAAGGGCTACTGATACAGGACTGAAGATGAAATTTGAAAGTAGAGCATCACTAACTTCATTTTGGATAAAAGTTAAAGGTGAATATCCTGAAACTGCTGAAATTCAATTCATCCAAAATGTCTTCTTCCCTTCCCACTGACATACCTCTGTGAAACTGTTTTTTCTACGAGTGTATTCAAACAAAATACAGAAACAGTTTAGATGTACATTATCCCATTTTAGTAGCATTGTCATCAACCCAGCCTAGATTAGATCATTTAATAATCAGAAAACAAGCTCATCTGTCACATTAAATACCAAGTATCATATATATTATGCTCATTCAAAGTGTGTTTATAGAAGTTTAATATAAGGAATTGCTATTGTTTTTTGTTTAATTACAATCTTTTAACTGTTTTGTTCTGCTTTATATTGAAATGTAATGTTAGCTATTGGATTTAATAATACAAACTTTAGCTTGTATGTTGTCTAAGCTTTTTTGTTTAATTTTTTTTACTAGTTAATTTTTATTTTATTCTTCAAAAGTCACATTGGAGATAAAAGTAACCGGTCCTTCACCGCAGATAGTTTGTGAAGCATCGCACTAAACATCACCAGGATGTTTAAAGAGCTTCTGCAATAGCAGAAAATACTGAATGCACAGAGAATACAGAAAATGCCTCACTCCAGTAATCTACAGCTACTACCTGTCACCAGTGCCCTAATAGTTGGTGCAAAAGGCCTCCCTAAAGCACACAGAGATCCAAAACAAATAACTCAATGCAGAAAGGCCCTCCCAGTAGCTACTCCCTGTCACTTTTGCTAGAATCAAATAAAACATTTAACTTTCAGACCAGCCTCCACATCCAAAGCCAAAAGAAATAAATAACACCCTCTTCACCATCACAGTTCTTTTTATCAGTTAGGAAATGGGCTGTAGGATTACATAACCCACTATATACTACCAGAGCCAGTTTAAAGGGCTTCTGAGATTACCATGTGAAGTCTTGAATGTTGCACCCTCCATAATTGCACAACAGACAATACCACACTGTACAATTATTCAGGTACTACCTGTCACTGGTGTCCATGCAATTTATATAAAAGCCTGCTGACTCCTCCCCCTCCACAAGTACACAAAGATCAAAATAATTGCATAACTGCAAGGAAAAAACGTCTGTATCTATTGCTGGTCTGTGTTGTCCACACAGTTGTTATAAAAGCCACCAATGAACACCTTAGTGCTAAAGTGCACTGCATTGTGCAGAAAGCAGGACATTTTACATAGATGTGAAGCAATGCTCTCTTACTAAGCTTCAACAGTGGCGGCTCCGCTTTCCATTCTCTGATTGGCTCCCAATTTGCAATTATAGACAATTAGTAAAGAGAGACAGTGAGTCAATCAAAGAACGACTTGCAAAGGAGAAGCAGTCAGTTAAAATGTCCAGTACATACAAGTCACCATGAAGCATGAACAGGAAACAAAAATAACCTACTGTTATCTTTCCTTTCCCTCATTAAATGCAGTTGCAGCTAATTGCTTTTAGTGTCGGGAAGAAAAAGAACAAAAATAACTAAAGCAACTAACTGCAATACCAGCAGTTACAACTGCATGTGTGTGTGTTTGAGAGAGAGAGAGAAACTAGGGACAGCTACAAAATCAGAGACAGATTTTAAATATTGTTCTTATACACAAAAACATTGTTGTAATTATTTAGTGGTTGCAGTCCTCAACATGTGTAAATTTATGAGGAACAGACAAATACATTAGAGAAAATCAGGAATATTCATCAAAATCAAGGATAGTTGCGGATTTTATGTGCCTATGTGTAGGAAGGGAGAACAGGGAGATACAGTGCTTTGCATTCTGTGTGTCTGACTTAAATTACATTAATGGTACAATTTATGTATTTCTTCATTCACTGAATCAAACTAAAACATCTGAGGAGTATACAGTAAAAAAAAGTGGCTATAATTGCTGGCTACATTTCTCTGGGGGGGTATCTGTGTATCCGTGCCTCTGCATCTGTGTGTGATCTCTGCACCCACCAGTTATAGCCACGTTGTTTTACTTGTTTACTTTATTTATACTTTGTCGACTGGGTTAGTTCCACTAAGTCAATGACCTCTTTTCAGTGGTTAGTGGAAATTTGGCAAGGACATCAAGAAACTTCCCCTACTGTTATTGATGAGTGCTGGGGGCATCTATTATATCCACTGAGCTACCACCAGCTCAGGCAATGGGGCCTTAGATTAACATCTCTTCCAAAGGATGGCACAGTCAGTAATGCAACACCCCTCTCCCCCCACCTTATGCTGCACTGCAGCGTCTGTACTAGAAAATGAATCCTACTACCTGGTGTGAGAAAAGAACTTAGAGCCTTTTGCACCAAAGGTGTGTGTGCTACCGGTTGAGCTACTGAGACTGAAAATTGACTGTATTCTCCTCAAATGCTCTATTCTGATTCAGTGAGTGAAGAAATACATAAATCATAGCAGCAGTCAAGTCACTACTGTGTATGTGTGTGTGTGTGTGTGTGTGTGTGTGTGTGTGTGTGTGTGTGTGTGTGTGTGTGTGTGAGTGTGTGTGTGCACGAGCATGTGAGCGTGTATCTGAGTTTCTCTATATGTGTGGAACACTATATCTTTCTCTTCCATATGCATATGCTTTTCTAGGGGTGGGAAAACAGGGTGTTGCACATTTTGACTGGTTGTAAACACATTGCTGAGGTCTCTCTTCCAAATGGCGTCTTAACAGGTTAAGACCTATGGTAAACACTGACACCTAAAACAAGTATCCTTCTGCTGAGAATTTCAGCAGCTACTACCTTTTGTTATTGCTGTAAACAAAACACTTCACATTTCATTTTAGGAGTTAGGGAAAGGGTTTGGGAGTGCACAATCCAACAAACACTACCCCAAGTTTAAAGCACTATTGCAATAATAAAATGAAACCCTGAATGTTGGAAACCCCTCAGTTGCACAGAGACAGCAGACAATGCCTTACTACAGCAATTTGTAGCGTGTACCTGTCTCTAGTGTCCTAATACCTGGTGTACAATCCCTCCCTAAAGCACACAGAGATCCAAAACAAATATGTTGTTACAGACAATAACTTCCTGCTGCTACAACCTGTCTATTGTGATATACACAAATAAAGCATTTCACTTTCTGGATGCCCAGTACATTCAAAGTTGAAAGTGAGATACAGAAACTCCAGTCAGTTGGATAAACAAGGAAAGAGTGACAGTCACATACCTTTCAACTATCCCTGATTTTGTCAAATGTCCCTTTGTCTTATACTTTTTCCTGTCCCCATGCAATTTTTTTCATTTGCTGGCAAATTACTGAAGATTATAGTCAGTCAGTAATGTCAGTTGCTAAAATTTCATGCTTCTTACTGCTCAAAATGTATGTTGATGCAAAAAATACATGCTGATGCTAACCTGTTATTCTATTAAGTTTTTACACAAATTAGAGTAATATATAAAATTATCCCTAATTTTGGCCCTTTGTTCCCTCCCATATTACTTTTGTCTACCCTCCCTACCAGGTTTCATTGCCTATCACTCATTCAGCCTCTGCACTGAGGGAGTCCCTATTGACAGTGGTTTATCTATATTCCACTGCAACTTCATAACATGTAGACTTATATAACAAGATCATGACCTTAAATTTCCTTACATCCTACTAACAATCAATAAGATCCCTTACCATAGTCTAACCAACTACAAACACCTTCTTTGACAACTACAACCCATAAGACATATAAAACACACTCTAATTCAATCACAATTGAACCAGCCCCTCACCACATTTGATTTGGTTAATCATCTTTAACTGGAAAATCTACACTACTACATATAAAGATGCACAATACTTCCTAGATTTCATCAAGTTAACCCATATAATCAGATTGTGCTATCAGCGGCTCATATTTACTGAACATTGTCATCTTAAACATAGCATCATTACGTGCTATGCCTATAGTTACCCGCTGTCTGGTCAGAACTGACCATCTGACCATCAGTGTTTTTCACCATTAGGGCCTAACCCAAAATGACAATAAACCCTACTATCCTCAAGGTTTTCTCTAAGGCAAACTTACTACAATGAGATAATCATCTGAAACAATTGAAGAGATACCTCCATTGAAAGACTCAGTAACCAGCAGCACTATATTAACAGGTAGTTTCTATTTTCACCTTAATACGTGCATCAAGACACCAGTCATAATCAGGCATAAAAATGCTGCTAATTTAACTCATTACATCTGGGTGATGCCTCCAGGTACATCTGCAGTTAACTCCTACTGATGCCTCTAGGCATCAAATATTGCTTGTTCTTATTTGCATTAATAATTCCATAACCATGCTATGTACAGGGTTTTAAAATATTTCATCTTAAAGCTTACACAATGGTAAACTCAACTGCATTAATATTTGACCTCTGTCTAATGTAGGTAAATAGATGTTAACTGCTGTTTTTATTATATTTATTTATATAGATATAATTCTCACATTTCCTTAATATCTCAACAACCAAGTAACACAAACAGAACTCCTTAGCCTAGTGTGAAAGCCCTCAGCTGGATGAATAAAATGTTGCTGACAGTATGCGTGTGAGGAGAGTGGTTGCTGAGATATTGTAAGTTGTTTGGATGTTACAGTACAAACTTCCTGACCTCCACTGGAGTGAATGAGTTAAGAATAAACCTCTGCCATGGAATCCTATCATAAGTAAACTTTATTAAAAAAAAAAAATCTCCTTACTCTCAAGAAGAAAATAAAACCTCACAACCCAAACATCCGCTAAAGATGCTAAAGAAGGAGCATAAAAGCAAAAATTAAATATAGCAAGGCTAAGCGCCAAACTGAAAATTACCATCTCTATCAAGGACAATCGTCTATTTTCAGCTGTCAGAAACATTAATAATATTACCTAGCATCGTTCTCAGGTGATATATAACAACAACCCTTCTCATTTCAAACTTTCCTCCATTACTTACCCTCATTTCCCCTCAGGCCTTCATGTCTGCAACCCCAAAATCACATCTGAGCAAGTCCTAAAGGTTATCTTGGAGAAGAAAAACACCGTCTCTATAAGGCCTGATAATGTAATAGGGGGTTTCCTTGTCAGTATAAAGCACATTCTCACAGTCCAACTTCTAAATCTGGTCAACCTCTGCCTAAGGCATGGTGACCACAAAGGTGGCCATACCACTGATCCCGGAAACTTTAGACGCATAAGTCCTAGTCATCACTTATCTTACCATCACATCTGTAACCCCATAAGTCCTTACGGAATTTGTCTTCATGTTTTCATAAGTACTGCCTTCTGATATCTGACAGTGAGAAATAACCAAAACAGACAAAATGCATATTACATTTCATTTTACATGATTAGAAATAATACTTGATGTAGTGTTTGTCTGCAGATGTCACAGGATGGTGGAATACATTGATTGCTACACAATGCTAGTCTGTGCACAGATGAATGCTGTACACAATCAGGTGCACAAAAGCACATCATTAGGAGGGCCAGTAAAATCTGTAGTCTATACTAATTCTACTACACAAATGCAACTTTACATCTTTATGTTAATGCAGGAGTATCATGTGGCACTATGGTATTCATTCTTTGACAAGTACTATTTTCTGATACCGGATAGTGAGAAGTAATAGCCAAATATAGGCAAAAGGGATATTTTAGTTTATTTTCCATGACTGCAGTACCACTATGCATGATGCAATGTTTTTCAGACTATCTCCTATTCCCACCACTACTACATTTGCACACTTTACACCCTAAAGTAACACTATCAATACACAAGAAACAAATATTTACCATTGGCAAATGCTTATATACTGTTTCTTATGTGTGAGAAATCAGACGTCTGTTATAGTCCATATGACTAAAAGAAGCTTTACAGATAAATCATCCTTGAAAACATCTACAAAGTTTAACTTAGAATATTTCAGAGAGTATTTGTATATATCAATATTTTGTCTAAACATCACCACAGGTGGAAATGAGCATAATGAAAAGAAAATTCAAAATGTTATATTTTTGGTGCAGCTGATTTTAATAGAGAACATATAAACTATACTGTCTTATACTCTAAAAGCTTAGCTGGCCATTTTGTATGTCTAGGAAGTCATGCTTTGACATTTTACTTATTGTTCTGGTAAAGTCTGCACACTTACAAAAGTAAATATGCAGTTCTTTTCTCTAGGAAATGATGCTAAAATATGACAGTGGCAGTTTCTGATGATACTAACACATATAATAATGAAGTTACACAGCACCTAAAGCTATACAAAACAAAATGGTGACAGTGGATCCACAGTAAATATACAGTGAGCTTCAGTACTGAAAAGCAAATCGTATGTTAAAATCCAGCAATGTTACAGAGTAAGCCGATTTATGTTTCTGAAAAAATGCCCACATTCTTTATTTATAAAGGTAATAAAGTTGGTTTTGTTGTCAGCTCAGATTTTGTAAGCAAATAATGTGAAGATCAAAACCAAGAGTGCAGAAATTACAGTGAAATAAAGAAGTAGAAATAACAGAATCAAGCTTCTTCAAATCAAATTTCTGGAAAGTTGTATTTTTCCAATCACACCTGTCAAAAATAATGCATTATAATATGCAATACACTTGTCTTCTATTTGGAGATTTTATGGCGTTAGAAGTGATGCTTTTGCTAATATGGGGGTGGTCTATACTACTCACACTGATGTGTGGCCATGACATGCCTCCCAAGTGTACCTCATTACAAGGAACATACCTCATTTGGTGTCTTAAAAAGTTCATGTCCCTCAAAGTTCCACATTGTAAAGTTCTGTCACGCATTCAGTGCTATGAATTTTTTAACTGATAGCCATGGTTAATAGAAATGAATTATATTAATTCATTAAAAGATCTGTTTGGCAAGTAAAACCAGCATATTTTAACCATCCTAGTTGAAATTGTTAGTCACCCATTAGTATGTGTTCCACATTTTGCCCATTTGTTCCACATTATGAGGGCTAGTATTCCTCATTTTAGAGATGGAAGGTTGAGAGCTATGGGCCATGGCTGGATCATGGTCAAATGAGGCCTTAGGCAAGATAATGGACTAGGATCCTCCACAGCTATACCAACTGGCTGAGTCTCCTCAACTACCATAAAACATTGTTTAGACCTGTCAGAATGCATGTTTTTTTTAATTCTACAATGATCACAGAGACATGGATTTGTTTTAAAACTGTTATTTCAGATTTTACATCAAAAGCACCGACAGCCATTTGTTAAATAAAATAAAACCGTCTTCCCTAGAAAATCACATTTATTGAACATACATCTAGCATCCATTAAACTACAAGACACATGCCGGGACTTGTAGTCAAATAGCATATACTGATGCACTAATTAGCATTTAAATGAAGGGTGCAGGAATTCAAAAGACATGTTTGCAAAACATTTGCTAACAGCAAGCTTCAGTCCACTGAATTAGAGTGCCTCTTTTAAGTGGTAGCCTAGGAACACTGTCTGGTAAGTCTCACAGTATCACACAGTAGACAAAGGAAGGCTTAGGAACTCAAACGCTGGACTACAGAAACAGCTCATAGCCTTACTCATCTGCTCGAAGTACCATACAGACTGCTGTAGCCCAACACATTGCATTTCATACCTGTGTGCCTGCAAAAAACAAGGTTAATTAAAAATGTATTCACAATTAGAATACTAACATTAAACTCATACACGTCATGCTATTCAGTTTACTCACAGCCAAATAATAAACACACTGTCAACAGTCAACTAATCAAGGAAATCAATGATTGTATCCAAAGACCATGGCTTATACAATGACCCCACTCTGATAAACCTCTTACATATCCACAAAACAAATAGCGCCGGAGTTACCCATTCTAAAGACTTAAACCTTGCCTGTAATATAAACAGGATCTGTTAGCGAGACAGGTATGTATCCCAGAGACTACCCCATCTCTGGAACAGACTCCCCATCCATGTGAAGCAGAGAGCCTTCCTAACCCAATTCAAGTGTAACTTGGATAATTGAATGGGGAACAGGAAATTCATCGCTGGTTTGGCACCTATATCTCTAATGGACACAGGCAACCTGTAAATTGTTGTTTCATCTCCCAAGCCCTTGTTTACACTTATAAAGAGTACCAGAACTTGTCAGAGATTTGGTATGCATGACTAGGCTTACAAAGGCCCTTGTGGTTGTTAGCAAAGTAAACACCTATGAACCTATGAACTACAATCAATTCCTTCCTTTATACCATAACTACTGTGAGTTGCAGGAACCAAGTATTGATTTGCAAACTCACCCATCAATTACAGCCACTTGCATGACTGTACACCTCAGATATCTGCTTGAGAACAAGTGAATGAATGCATTCATAAATAATGGTCTAGAAATACATCTTGGTTCACTGCTATCAAAAGCATATAGTGGGACCCACTGCAAACACTGTCTGTCCTCTCAACTTTTTAGCTCAAATATGAGACAAACAGCAAAAATCAACAATATATTTTAAATGTTTCTCTTATATAATTAGAAAGTTTTCAGAATAAAAAGCTTTACATTAGCAAGCATTTTCTGAAGTGCCATTTGCCAGAAAGCCACAAATTTCACCACAAATTGACAACAGTACCTCTCAACTTCTTTGCTCAAGAATCCTGGGCAATGTCAAAAAAAATGAGGGGACACATTTTAGTTGGCATTTCTTTTATCTTGCTTGCTAACTAGGTAAACTCACTGTACAAGGTATCCCTTTTCAGGGATGACCCAGCAGCACAAGTCTGAGTGACTTGCTCAAAGGCGCACAATAGGCAAATAGACAGGGAAGGATTCAAACCCTTTACCTTTAAGTATAGGAATCATTATGTTAATAGCTCACAGCCTTAACTGCCAGACAACTCCAATTAATTGAAATGCATTTTCTGAACAGCAACTATGAAACTCTAATGACTACCATTATTGCTTGACTGTTATAGTCACAGATTTATCAGAAAATGAAGAAGTCAATGAAGGTCTGGCAGATAGTGCAGTGGATTAACGCTCTGAGCTGTCAATGAGCTGCTTCCCATAGTCAAGGATGTACGATTTGATTCTTTTGAACTCCATTTGCCTACTGCGTGACTTTGAGAAAATCACTTAACCAGACAATGCTCCTGAAATTTGGTGACTAAACACATGTATTTTCAGAGCAGTAACTATAACACTCTAAAAAAACAGAGCAGTTGGCATAATGGTTAAGGTCTTCACCTCCCTCGTAGAAAGTACAAGGTTTAATCTTGACCTCGGGCCAATGCCATTTGGAGTTTGCATGTTCTTCCAGATTCTCTGTGGGGTTCCACTCAACTCTGAAAAAAATGCTGAGTGTTTCCATCTCAAAGTCACCAATGAATGGAGCTGTGGGCAGCAGCACAGACTTTACATGGTGTCCTATAAGAGTAAAATTTGCATATACCAACCACTTTGGGCATTTACTGTGGTGCACAGTATCCTGAAGATAAGAGAACATGGATTACAGTCTGCACACTGTGGCAGGGCTAGCCACTCAATGGTGTAAAATGGCTCTGGAAGATTATTTCATGTTGCCGAATGATGCCAAATTGGCATTGATAGTTACTGGTGATAAGAGGTTGAGCCTACTACGACCTCTGCCAGGGATCCATGCTAATAATGGAAGGGGTGTATGAACCCATATTGGCCAGTGAGTGCCTGTCATAAAGCCCAGCATCCCTGAGTCAATAAGTTACTGGCCAACTGGGGTCCATTTCCCAGTGTGGATTACTTGAAATAGCTCTGTTGAGAGAAAGCTTGATGTAAAACCAATCAACCTGCCAAACATGAACTAAGAATTGCTACACTCAGAATTAGTGACAGACTCATGGCAATGAGACTCCAGTGTAATGACAGGAAAGCATTCATAATCTCAGCCTATGCCCCACAGCAGGGTTGTGATAGTGGGGAAAAGACTGCATTTAGAAAGCAGTTGCAGGACTTACTATATAAAGCAAGACAAGATAATGCATTAGTGTTGATAATGGGTGACTTGAATGCACATATCAGGACAAACAGAACAGGATATGAGGACTGCTTTGGTCCACATGAGTGGGGCAACAGGAATAAAGAAGGAGAGGCCATTCCAGACTTTTGTCTGGCAAATGGCTTGATAGCAGCCACACATGGTTCAGAAAGAGAGACAGTCACAAGATCACATACCAGACTGGCCAATATGCAACTCAGGTAGAGGTCCTCCTAGTAAGGGAAGGGCACGGGGGTAGAATCAGTGATTGCAAAGTCATCCTCAGTGAAACAGTTGTCCCAAATCATAAACCATTGCTTGCCACAATCAGCTGCAAGCAATGGTCGGAGAAGGCTCTAAGGTCAAAAGAGACCTGGCTGAAGAAGGAAGGAATTAATCAGGGATCTAGCACCTCAAGAAGAGGAGGAAATGAGTGGAGTTGAAGAAGAATGCCAGCACCTCAAAACAGCATGAGAACCACAGGACAGATATGTGGCTGATCAAGGTATGGAAATAAGGTCCATAAGGAAAGCTGGTGGTGGAATGCAGAAGTCCAAGAAATCATCAAAAGAAAGAAGGTCTAAAAAAAAAAAAGAAAGAAAGAAGGTCTGCAAGAAAAAGTAGGAGACAGAAAATGTAGACCAGGCTAGGAAGGAATACTGGTTGGCTAACAAAGAAGCTAAGAAAGTCATCAGAGGTACTCTACCAGCTTCTGGAAAGTGACTCAGTAGTTGTCACAAAGAAACTATATCAGGTTTCAAGCCAAAGACAGAAAAATAAAGAAGATAGTCAGGCACCCTTCATAGCAGATTCCAGGAAGAACCTGCTCACCAGTCCACAGAACATCAAAGGCAGATGGAAGAAGTACTTCCAGTGGCTTCTGAATGAAAAAAAAAACACCATAGAAGCTGCACTGCCTCAGACATAGCCTACAATGACAGAAGAAGAGGACCCCACCCTAGAAGATGTAAGAATAGCACTAAGGAAAATGAAGTCAGAGAAAGGAAAAGGATCAGATAAGGTCACAGCAGATATGATAAAGATGCTGGGTGAGATTGGGGAGAAATGGTTTCCGAGGGTACTCATAGCACAGTGGAGAAAAAGGTTATCCTAGATGACTGGAAAATAAGCATAATCATGCCAGTGTACAAGAACAAATGGGACATCCACTACTGTGGGCAGAACAGAGGTACCAAACTCCTGTCACACTGCATGAAAGTTCTAGAGAGGGTGACTGATAACATATATGCAGAGCAGTAGAAAGTAAGATGGGAGATGAGCAGTTTGGATTCAGATCAGGATGCAGCACAACTGACCCGATGTTACAGTGAAACAGGTAGTTAAGAAGAAGTTAGAGATGAGGAAAGAGTCCAACTGGACATTCCTAGACTTGGAGAATGCATATGACAAGGTCCCAAGAAAGCTGATTTGGGAAGTACTGCAGTGGTTCAAAGTCCAGAAACATTGGTAGAATTAGCGCAGGCTATGTACAAGGACCCAATGACTCAAGTACAAACAGTGTTCAGTCTCAAAGAGGGGTTCCAAGTGGGAGTGGGTGTGCACCAGGGTTCAGCTCTGAGCCCACTGCTGTTCATACTGGTGATGGACTACATTAGCAAACAGGTTGGAGGGACAGATCAACAAAGTTGCTGTATGCGGACAATGTGGCATTATAGGCAGACTCTGAGGAAGAACTTCAAAAAAGGATAGGGGAATGGAATGCAAAACTGGAGGCACATGGAATGAAACTAAGTACAGATAAGATGGTGGTAATGGCAGCTGTTGTTGTTTGTCTTTCAGCTTTTCCCGGTTAGGGGTCGCCACAGCGGAACTCCGGTCCACTAATGATTGGCAGTTTTGTTTTTATGGTGTCGAGTTGCCAGCCCAATGCCCAACCATCAACGAAGGCATGCCCATTCAACGCATGTCTTTCAAACGCCCACTCGACTGCGGAGAGGACATGCAGACGCCACACAGAAGGCACTCCCAACCCAAGCTGAGAATCGAACAGGAGAACCTCTTGCTGTGAGGCAACAACGCTACCGCTGCACCTCCGTGGATATGGTGGTAATGGCAGCAAACTGGAGAAATCAGAAGACACTGAGAACTGAAATAGAAGGGAAGATAGTGGAACAGGTTAATAGCTTCAAGTATCTGACAGGAGTGGTTGAGGAGAAGGAAAATCTGAATGAAGTCAAATTTAGAATAAGAGGGGCTGCAGTCAACTGGCATAAAATGTCAGGTGTAGTATATGACAGAAAAATGCCAAAGAAGCTTAAAAGTAAGGTGTATAAAACAATTGTGTGACCAGTACTACTGTATGGTACAGAAACCTCAACAGTAAAGGCAGAGCAGATGAGAAAGCTAGAAGCAATGGAAATGAAGTGCCTGACAAGGGCGGTAGGATGCACACTGTGGGACAGATGAAAAAATGAGGACACAAGAGCAGAAGCCAAAGTAGCACCAATTGCAGAAAAGATCAAAGAGAACAGATTATGGTGGTTCGGACACATGCAGAAAAGCAGATGACAATCTGGTGAAGAAGATTTCGGACAGACAGGAAGAAGGTAAGAGGAAATGAGGGCAGCTAGAAAACAGGTAGATGGATTATCTAAGAGAAGAAGTGACAGTCAGGCATGAGTGTTGAAGAAGGCAGGAGTGTGGCACTGAAACAAGAGAGATGTCGACAGTTAACATGACACCCCGACCCCATGTAGAAAATGGGGAAAAGAGGATTGATGATGATGATGATGATTATTAACTATGACACTTTAATGAATGGTAGACTAATATCTCCAGTGTTGCACCTAATCGCTAATCCATAAAGAGTATGGATACTTGGACTGGAGGCAGGAGGAGTATGGGCAGTTTTCTGTAATCCATATTTGGAGAAGGCAGAAGGAGTATGGCTACTCTGACACAGTACTTGGAGGCAGGCAGAAGGTATACAGATACCTGGATTGGAGGCACAATGAGACACACACTACTCTCCACCTCCATGCTTATCTTTAATCAAGGTTTCTTGCTGGGTTTTCAAGGTCAGGACGAGTGCTAGTTAGATTCCTACTTCTGTGCTATGATGTTTCTTACACATCTTTAATCAAGATTTCTTGCTGTGCTCTAAAAAAAAGCACTAAATTGTGCAAGTTCAGGAGGTGTGCACATTCATGATTCCTACTTTTGTGCTAAAATCTCCCACACATACACGTGCATACTCAAATCCTGGGTGTATGAATGCTGTTACTGGAACAATGATTTTAGAAAAAATCCTGTGCATGTGTGCCAATGCTGTGCAGTGCAGTTTTTTTTGGCCAGGCCAGGCCAGCCCCCATCTCTGCTCCAACCATCCCTGGGCCCTAGGCAGCTGCTTAGGTTGCCTTGTGCTGGATCTGGCCCTGTGTGAGACATATGCTCCAAAAATTAACCCCCAAAATTAGTGCATCTATAAATTAAAAAAATGTAATTGCAGAGGTGTCAATGAAAGAGTTTATAGATTCACAGAAGACTACTATGTTAACTGCTTTTGTGGGCCATTTTAAGCCTAGCCAATTACCCCCATGTGAGAATTAAACCCTTCACTTTGCATCTGTAAGGTAAACACCTTAACCATTATGCCAACCTCCCAACCCTATGCTTTTGTAAAAAAGAAAAAAAAGTTGTGATCAGTTAAATGCAATTCAAGTAAATGTAATTTAATGTACTTGTTCACTTGTTCCATAGTGTATTTTTGGTTTAATCCCTATAAATCTAAACCTGATTTTTTTTTTACTTGCTAATCAAGTAAGCCCACAGTACACAAGTGTCCCTTTTTATAAGTGATTTTGTTCAGAGTCATACAGTACGGATATGGTGACTGAGGGAATTAAACCCTGGATTACAAGAAGGAGCTTGTTAACAGTTTATAGCCTTAACACTTATGTGCTAATATGTTTCTGAGGGCTGCCATTTTTTTTTAAAACTTCTGTTTTATAATATGAGAAATATTGAGTAATTGCCTTGATCAGAAGACTCCCTTAGGAAATGTTGCCAAACACAACTCCTTCCACCGTCTTTTGATCTCCAGAGTAACTTGTTAAGAATATGACCTCTTCCCCTCAGATACCTAGAAGGATCTCTGACAAAGATTATTCTTCAAAAGCAGTGTGCCTTGCATATCTGTTATTTTGTCTTAAGGGCTGTGCAGTAATTTATGATGTCTTTGAGCTATCTCTTTTTAAACAAAGCACTCCTTAAGGTACCAGATCAAACCTGGAAGTCACAACTCTCATCTGATTCTGATTACAAGAATATCCCTGTCTCTTATTTTAGGTCTGTTCCTTATAAAATTTTTTTTTTCTGGGACATCATTTAGGGCTGCAGTCACTAAAATGAATGTTAGGCATTTTAATTTATATATCCTTCAGAAAATGCATGCTAAAGCAAAACATGTTATCCTAGCAACTTTCTAAATATATAGGAGCAATATTTAATATCTGTCCCCAATTTTTGATTTTTGGTACTCATTATTCTTTCGGTTTGTACCTGATTTTTGAACCAACTGTTTCAGAGGTACGTTGAGAGTAAATCAACAAAACTGTTTAAAAGGTTATTGCTGATACATCTAGCTGTCAGTGTTAGTTGGACAACTACTATAAATATAAATTACGTAATCCAGTAAACATAAAAGAAAACAGCTCAAAGAAACCATACAACTTATAGGTTCATAGGTAGGTACTAGGCTATCGGCCTAAGGGCCTAAGTAAGCCTAGCCAACAAGGTTCCCTGGCTTACGCCACCCAAGAAAGTTAATTTCCTGTGCCTCTGTCGAGCAGAGCCACAGAAGGGATCCCTGGGGTGTATTTCCTATTTCCCATCCACTCATCAAGATTTTTCTTGAAGAGTGCTAATGAGGAACTTTGCTTGACATAGATGGGTAGCTTGTTCCAGAGTATAGGAAGTCTTTGGGACAGGAATCTATCCCTCCAGCATGTCCTGTTTATTGTGGTGACAAGGTTTAGGTCCCTAGAGCATGTAGCTGAGAGGGATTGGGATTTCGTTAGGTGTAGCATGTCCAGTAGCTCTGGGTTTAACATAGCTTTATATGTTAGGCAGAGATCTCCTTGGAGTAGGCAATATGCTACAGAGTAATGCTCGCGTTTTTTGATATGGTCAGTGTAGGGCATCTGTTTGAGGCCAGTAATCATCTTTGAGAGGTACTTCTGTGGCCTTTCCAGCTGCTGCAGATGTTTTGTGAGGTACATTCAAAAAGGGGCATTGTACTCTATAATGGGTCTAATGAGTGCCGAGTAGAGGGGAACAATGACCTCTTTTTTCCTGAATGAGAGCCCTTTTGTGATGAGTAGTGCCACATAGAAGGATTTCCTGACTACTGTGGCGATGTGATTATCAAAGGAGAGACTACTGTCCACCTGGGTCCCAAGGTCTCTTATCACACATTCGGCATTAAGTAGATTGCCATTTATGTGGTAGTTCATGGGTACAGAGTTTTTACCAAAGGGGATGACAATGCACTTTTTGGCATTGAGCTTGAGGCCATGCCTCTGACACCAGGCATCTGTCTCAGTGAGGACCTTCTGTAGGATGTCCACATCATTTGGGGACTCATCTATGGCTCCTAGTTTGCAGTCTTCTGTGAACTTCATTAGCCAGGCCTTCTGTGTTAGCCTGTACTTCAGAGAAGTAGATACCAAACAGGAGAGGTCCCAGGACTGAACCCTGTGGTACTCCACTTGTCACTGGTTTGAAGTCAGATTTGGAGTCTGCAACTTTTACAGTGTGGGTTCTGTCAGTGAGCCACTTGGCAACTCATCTTGTGACGTAGGCATTTATACCTAGTTTAGTTAGTTTAACTATAATTCCAGAATGGGGGATGGTGTTGAAAGCCTTGGCGAGGTCAAGATAGGCTGTGTGAACCACCTTCCCCTCATCTACGGCTTTGGTGACTGCCTCAAAGAAGTCAATCAGGTTCAGAAGGCATGATCTGCCTTTCACAAACCCAAA
This sequence comes from Protopterus annectens, assembly GCF_019279795.1. Classification (NCBI taxonomy): domain Eukaryota; kingdom Metazoa; phylum Chordata; order Ceratodontiformes; family Protopteridae; genus Protopterus; species Protopterus annectens. The sequence continues at coordinate 549,330,049 of NC_056738.1, read as the reverse complement.
CTGGGTAGGGTCCAGAGTTTGGAGGTTAGCAATGTCTTTATTTATGAGTTCCATGATGATACATTCCATGGCCTTGCAGACCAGGCTCGTCAGGCTAATAGGGCGATAATTTCCAGAATCAGTGGTGGCTCACCCTTAGTGGAGTGGGATAACTGTTGCTGTGCCATTCAGTGTGCACAAAGCCTGACGTGAGACTATGACTGAACATGGTGTTTAAGTGGGGAGCCAGTTAATTCTGAAGTTCATGTAAAACACAGCCTAGAATGTTGTCCGGTCCCATGGATGCTGTGTTTTTGGTTTTAGAGAGTGCATCTTTTACCTGCATAGATGTGAGTACAGGGACTCTGCATCCTTCCTGTATAGATATGGGCCCTTTAGGGGGTGAGAGCAGGGGGTAAAGTTAGCACTCAACCCATCTGCCAGGATGTTGGCAATATCAGTTGTTTCTGGAATTTTCGTGCCATTGTGCTGTAATTCAGCGCAGATCTGGGTGTGCCATTGAGATTCTTGACACAGCTATAGAATGCTTTGTGGTTGCCCTTAAAATCAGTGGCGATTTTGTTTTTGTAGCTAGCTTTGGAGGATCTTACAAGAGATCTCAGCTTCTTACTCTCTATTGCAACAGTTTTTTCCTTCTATTGTGGAGTTTGTTTATGGCAGGGGGCCACCAGATTGGCTTTCTTTTTTTGGAGGATAGCACGATCCATGCATTTGTGTAAGTTCATAAGTTCATAGATTCATAGGTAGGTACTAGGCTATCAGCCCAAGGGCCTACGTAAGCCTAGCCAGCAAGGTTCCATAGCTTATGCCACCCAAGAAAGTTATTTTCCTGTGCCACTGTCCAGCACAGACACAGAAGTAATCCCCGGGGTGTATTTCCTATTTCCCATCCACTCATCAAGATTTTTCTTGAAGAGTGCTAATGAAGAACTTTGCTTGACATAGATGGGTAGCTTAAATATAAATGATTCAGAAGTCAGACATAGTATCCAGTTCATCCTTTTCTCTTACACTCTCCAGCTCTTCTTATTTGAATACATTTTACTGCCCCCCCCCCCCTATTGAAATGTCGGGACTCCAAATGCTGAGTGTCAACAACCTGAAAAAATAAAGATCAAAACTGCAAGAAAAAGGACTTGAACATAGCTTTTCACTTTTAAACTTCTTTTTGCAGCAGGTAACCCCCTGCACTCCCCTGAATTTATAGATACTAACTTTGAGATCATGATACCTTGAAATAAAAGAGAATATTCCTAGAAATGGACATCTTGGACTTACTATATGTAATCCCATTTTTTGACCATTTAGTCTCCGTTTTTCAGAACACACTGTAGAATGTCCCAAGATTTCAAATGGCTACTCATTTCTCTTCATTCAGTCCCTGCCATGTGCAATAAAACCAGGCTTTCCTATATCTTCTCCTTGTTTTCTTAGTGTGTGCAAACATAATTTGGGGTAGAGCATGAAACAATTGCTTTGCTGCCCCATTTATCCTAGATTGTCATTATCTAATTTATTTCAATAAACTACATTTTTCCCACTGATTCACCATTTTGTCAATTGCTGCTTCTGCAAACGATAAATTTCATGTTTTCACAACAGCTAATTGAAAAAATCTTTCCTCTTTACTATACTAATTGCTCTAAAATGCAACTGTATGCCAGCTCCATCCTCTTCCTCTGCACTGCTTGGTACAGTCAGATTCATATCCTGTCTGGGTCTAATACACACACACACATACACACACACACACACACACACACACACACACACACACACACACACACACACACACACTCAACACGTAAACACATTCTCTGTCATTCTGTCTTCCTCACCATTTAGAAAACATTTCGCATACATACATTTCACTTCTTTTTTTCACTCTTCCACTTCCTCTATAACACTGTCTCTACCTACTCTATCTGTCCATATTTTATTCCAACATGTATTATTTTCTAATATCTTCTACACTACTCCTTATTCTCTCCATCTCCACCTCTTTCCACTCCAATCTCTCTGACCCACTCCTATGTTCACCAACTTCTCACTCATACAACATATATCCAACTACTTCATATTTTGCTATCTCCCCTAATCTCTTTACTACCTCTACCTCAAGTCTATATAAACTATCCATAATACAGGTTTTTAAACCTTCCCACAAAGCTAAGTCAAAACTATACAAACTCCATCTAGCATCTACTACACACTCTCTCCTCACTAAAAACCTACATTGTTCTGGAGATATCCATCCCAACCCTGGCCCCTCTTCTTCTCTCCCTACCCTCACTCTCCCCAAAACTACCTCTACACTGCTCCCATCTTACTCCCCTAACAGTCACCAACCTCAGTCACAACAATCATCTCCATCCAAATACTTAACTATTTACTCATTCAATATTCAGAGTCTGGCAAATAAAGTTACTGAGCTACACTCATGGTTAGCTCTCAATACGCCTCACATCCTCTCCCTATCTGAAACCTGGCTCAAGCCACAAATCTCAAATAGTGAAATACTCCCACCAGGTTATAATTTCTTCCGATCTGATAGACCTGTAAAAAGAGGGGGTGGCGTAGCCATCCTCAACTCAAACAACCTTAACGTCTCACCTTACCCTTCCACAGTTCCTGACTTCCTCCCAGCTGAAATCATCATCCTTAACTGCCATGTGAATCCTCACAAAAAACTTGCAATTGCCTCTATCTACCTTCCTCCTGGTAACAATCTTCACATTCTTGAAAACATCCTATCCTGGTTCTCCCACAACATACCATATGAGACACTTATCCTTGGTGATGTCAACATTCATTGGTCCAAACTCACAACTGACTCCCCCCAACTCAGTATCCACCTACACGGCGTCCACCAACGTATAATATCTCCCACTCGCTTCCATAAAAATCCCACCTCCAGCTCCATCATAGACTGGATCCTTACCAGTTCCCCCCACCAATACCACAATCCCACCACCTTACCTGACTCTCTCAGTGATCATCTCCCTACCACCATCTTGAGACACTACTCCCATATTCCTAAACCCCACCTTATCAAAGACTGTCGAAAACTTTCAACTTTCAATTCATCCCAATTTAACTCCATTCTCCACAACATAGATTGGTCCATCCTAAAACACCTCCCCCTAAACGATACTGTAAGCACTTTCAATAGCATCTTCATGAGTACTCTAAACTCTTTAGCTCCCTCTAGGAAGATCAGAGTAAAATCAAATCATGCTCCCTGGCTCTCCAAGGAGACTAGGTCCCTTATGAAACAAAGAGATAATGCTTGGAAAACCTGGACTAAAACTAAACAGCCACCTCTTCTTCAAAAATACAGGCAACTGAGGAACCCTGCAAAAAACATACAACTAATGACAAAAAGTTATACTATAGCTCTGCTCAGCTTAACAACAAATACAATCCTTGAAAATGTTGGTCAACTCTCAACAACATTCTCTATCCTGGAAAGCCCTCTAATCCCTCCCCTTACCCTAGCTCTTCCTCTCAGGAAACAGCTACCCTCCTGAATAAACACTTTATCTCTTCCATTCAAAATCTGGTACCCTCTAAGCCAAACTCTACTTCGACACCCACCCCTCCAAGTCCCACTAACACAACTTTGTTTTCATTTGAGCCAGTTCCCATTACTTACATCAAATCTCTACTACTCAAGCTAAAACCTTGCTCTCCTTCCACTGACAATCTGTCTCCTACATTCCTCAAACTTACTGCTGACTCAATTGCCTATCCTATATCTATACTAATTAATTGATCTATTCTAGAATCAACTGTCCCCACCCTTTGGAAATCTTTCTTTACTATTCCTCTTCATAAAGGTGGAAACTCCACTGACCCCTCAAACTACCAACCCATTGCCATTCTGTCCCCCCTCTCCAAGATATTAGAAAAATGTATTCACTCGCAGCTTCTCAATCATCTCCTCACACACCACTTACTTACCCTTACCCAACATGGATTTCGTCCTCAACACAGTGCCACCACTGCCCTCCTCTCCTTTGCTCATATCATTGCAGAGGCCCTAAACTCATTTCCTGTCTCTTCCTAGATCTCTCCAAAGCCTTCAATACTGTCTCTAATCCTCTACTACTATCCAAACTCGCAAATCTCCACCTATCCCCCCTCCGCACTTGCCTGGTTTAATAGTTACCTATCTGACAGGGAACAATCTGTCAAATGGCACTCATCCTCCTCACCTTTCCTTCCCATCTCCATTGGTGTTCCCCAAGGCTCCATCTTGTGACCCCTTTTGTTTAACATCTTCACCAGTGATCTTTACACCTCATGCAAAAAATCCTCCCTTATTCAGTATGCCGACGACTCTACACTTATATCCATCTCAAATAACATTCTGAACTATACTCCCTGACCCAACAAGCCCTACTATCCACTAAATAGTGGCTCTCTCACAACCTACTGATCCTAAATCCCAAAAAGACCAAACTCCTACTTTTCCTTCCCTGTTCTCTTTCTCATCATAAAACCTCCTTTTTTATTACATCTTCTAACAATACAACTATCCAACCTGGCACCCACACAAAACTCCTAGGGGTCATTAATGATGACAAACTAAAGTTCAACCTACACATACTCCAGTATATAAAAAAACAAACCAGAAACCAGGTCTGCTATATTGGAACAAAAAATTCCTAACCCCTGAATCTAAACTTACCCTGGGCCAGGCACTCCTCCTCCCCTCCCTTTTATACATCGTCCCAGTTCTTACCAATATCCAGGCCTCCACTCTAAACAAACTCCAACAGACTTACCATAAAATAGCCAGATTCATTACTAACTCCCCATACATCTCACACCACTGCATTTCTTTAAACTCTCTTCAATGGCTTGAACGTCCCCACTTTCTATCTTATCAATTTCATATGCTACATTATATTCTTTATAAAACCTCCTACTGTCCATCTCTATCTTCTGTAGTGTCCATCTATATCCCATCCTGGACTCTCCGTACTTCTAATCAACAATTACTTGATGTCTACCACCCAAAAAGGTCAGTAGGCAAACTACTCTACAAACACTCCCTTGCCCATGTTTGGAACAAACTTCCCCTTGACTTACATTCAATCTCCCACACCTCACACTTTAAAAATGAACTAAAAGCTTATTTTCTCAATTCCAGGACCTGCCCTTGCCATGACCCCATGTAGTCTTCCTTTCCTTTATGTACCCTCAAAAGGACCATACTTAGTACCTCATTACACCTCTCTCTCCAATGTGTCTACTATGCATTTGCATAATTTTATACAAACAAAAAAAAATTATTGTTGACCTGTTGAACTATATCAATGTAAAATTATGTTACTAAGCTTCTTTTTAATGCAACTTTAACTTTATGCATGTAACCCAACATATGTGAATCTTTTTGCTATAACTGCTAATACATCAATATTGTTTAAAATTGTACTTGTTTAAAAATGTACTACTGGAGCTTTTCTCCTTGGGTCTCCACTGAAAATGGGCCACAAGCCCAGTTGGACAAACCCGGTTAACAAATGTCAATAAATAAATAAATGGCCTTCCATGGGGCCTCCCTCATACTGTCTCCACTTTGCTGATGACATTGTTCTCCTTAAAGGGAATGCATCTGCTTCTTCCCTACAAAAAGATCGTCAATCTGATGTACGTAAATTAAACCCACTGAAAAGAGAAGTTCTGAACATGAATATAAAGATGGACGATTGGCGTTAATAAATCCAGTGGTATATGCTGCTTCTTTAAATTTTTTTAAAGTATTAAAGCGGTTAAATTAGGATGGTGAGAGGTTAGTAGTAAAAATGTTTAAATGTAAATTTGAAAGATTTTTGGAAATGATAAAAAATAAATAAAAGAGAAAAATGTATAAATGAAATGGAAAATTATTAAGAGAAAATAATAACATGGAAGATTAAGACTGATGAGATAGAAAAAAGGTACAAAAGCTTGGTACAGAAACATAATGATACAATATAACTATGTTAACTCATGGGAAACTATATCAGAAAAAAACAGAGCTATAAAGATAAGAAATAAATGGTATAACAAGACAGTGGAATGCCAAGATTTTTATGGAGACTGGTAATAAACAAATTACAAGTAAAGAGAAATATGCCATATAAAAGAAAAAATAAAAGAATATGTTCATTTTGTATGGTAGAGAAACCTAGAGAACATTTTTTGAAATGTAAAAGGGTGGTGAAATTATGGGATAAGCTGTGTAAAAAAGAAGATATAAAAGATACACATAAGATAGATATGGATATGATTCAATATGGATATTATAAAACCGAACCAAAGAATGTGTGAAAAGAATAGACAAAACATTATTTTATATAGTATGGGTCATTTGGAATGAAATAATAAATGAGATCATGTTTTAAGGAAAACAGATTTTAAAAATAATATTGTGTAAAATCAGATTATGGTTGTGGAAAAAGGGATGGAAGTCAAGTATGGAAAACAAAGATGGAAATACAAAATGATAATTAACAATATATGAATGTATAAGAACACACGCACACACACACACACACACACACACACACACACACACACATATATATATATATATATATATATATATATATATATATATATATATATATATATATATATATATATATATATATATATGGGAAAGTAGGTATAACTTTGCAAATATGAAAAATTGTAATTAATATATTGTGTAAATAAAGAGTCCTGTGGGATCTTTCATATCCACCTGAGCTGCAACCACCAACTCAAGCAGATAGAATCTCAGTTTAAAATCGCATCCGAAGGATGACACACTTAGGATGTAACACCACCCTTATGCTGCATTGCAGTGTTAGCAATCCAGCTACCTGGTGTGGGAATAGAACCTACAGCCTTCTGCATCAAAGGCAAATGTGCTACCTTTTGTACCTCTGACACTGTAGATAGCTATATATAGTCATAGATCACTGTACTTCAGGACTGAGTGGTATATTCCATGATACAGCAGTTTCAGAGTTTTAATGCATTCCACATGTGAACTTGCAATTTTGCAGTTACACAAATCACATATGTATTCCGTGAACATTCAACAGGCACAAATACAATCAAGTATGTAACCTATACCCATAAAAAGGGACTGCACTGAGAAATGCCCTTATAGCAGGTTTTAAAAGCCAAGAATAGATTTAACAGGTTAGTAAGTACATTAGCAATGCAAAATAATTCCAGCATCAAATTATCCAAAATATATAAAGTGATTAGTGTTCAATTACTTTCTGCATAAAGAATATAAAACTCCAACTAAAATATAGGCTTCTTCTAGTAATTTTAAAATGACAGGTACAGTAAAATGGTCTAAAAAAAGGTAAAATGCTTACCAACCACAGTATACACACAGCACCTGGAAGCAGGTTGGAGTCTATCATGTGGCAATGATGCTGCTATTTATACAGGAGTTGCTTTGATGACTTATCTTGCAACTACACAGCATACGTCAGAATGATTATTGCTGCAGGATTCAGTGTTTGGGAGATTAGAAAGTAGTCTGGAGTATAACATTCTCTACAGAATGTTAGTAACAAAGCTTGGCCTACTGCTGGGATAGATATCCATCCTGTAATGCTTTGAACCTTTGTTGCTGGGTGCAAGTGTGAGAGTCTCAAAAATGCCTGCAGCAGATGACTTCCTATAGAAGACTGCAGTGATAACTGCTGGCCGGGTAGAGTAAGCACTAACCCCCTCGGCCAATGTTTTGTTATCCTTAGAACAGAAAACAATAGACTGACTATTTGGAAAGGGTCTCTTTTATTACTGAATGACACTGTTTACCATTCATGAAAGAAACAAGTCATCAGTAAGATGACAGAAAAGCAGAGATGAGCTATAATGGCTGGTCCCTCAGGTTCCACAATTTTTTGACATCTAATTAGATTTTTCTCATGTAAAGTTTTACCAAAGGAATTATTAGTATAGAGTAGGACATCATTCCTAGTATTTTTCAGAACATTCTGTCCATTAAATAAGTCTGTTTCATGGTTAGCTTGAAAACTGTCATCGTCATTCGAATTTTATCTTAGGGACAAATTATCACGGGGCATTGGGTGCAAACCAAGATTACTCCAGAAACTAATAATCATAAACTGTCCCGCCACACAAAACTGCACAGAAACAGGAAGCAATAATAATTAAGCACTTTCATCTTTAATATAACAAGACTTCTTCAGTACATTTGCCAAAAAAAAAAATCATAATAAACACTTGTTCACTGATCACATGTTCAAATCTCACCAATCACAACTACTGAAACCCCTCAACTCCACCATTCCAAAAAACAAAAACAATAGTCAAGGAAACAAATACCTACAAAACATGCTAAAACAACCTTATATAAAAAATATACCAAACTCAAATGTCTTTGAGTTAAAAATAAATATTTAAATAAAAAATCTAACATATATAACACGTCTACTATTTACTAAAAAAAAATAAGCAGGTGAAATCATCACTTACCCATTCTTACTATATAACATAATAAATATTTAATTAATATAAATAATAAAATATTATAATATATTACTTATTCATATGTCATAAATTACATGCCCTAACATTTAAGCAACTATATAATGAAATGTAGAGCTACAAATTAAAATGTAGACAATAAGAGTAAAATAAAACAAACAACCCAATAACCAAAAAAAAAAAAAAAAAAAAAACGGACTTGCTCAATGAAAGTTTAATGAAAGGCAGATAAATCCATAAAAAAACGAATAACAGATAAGCGCTTTCGTTTGGCTCCTGCCAAACTTTTTCAAACAGTTTACACATCACTTCCTGTTAGTTAAATAATCTTTATCTGTGATGTAAGTAATTAAAACCATTCGAATTATTAAAGAGCTAGCACACATAAAAAGCCTTTAAAAGTAATACAATCAGAATAATACAATCAAATTAATTTCTTGCATTCAAAACAATTTTTTGTATGTATATATGTACCGAACAGATGGACACACACAAAGGAAACATACATATATCTGTGTATAATAACTGCATATACTAAATGCATTAAAGATGTCAAAGAACAGCGTATAATGCACACTTGCACATTTAAACCTATATCAAAAGGTACATCAACTTACAAAATTGTAATAAATCCTGTAAAATGTATAAAATGTAAAATTTATGATTTCTCCATAAAACAAGACAAAACCTAGTGGAGAATAAACGTACATAAAGTATTAAAACAATGTTAATAATTTTCATTACATATAATATATATGAATGTGTGTAAGTCATATGATCAATATTAAAAAAGCTTTTTTTTTTGGTTACAAATTAAAATGTGATGGTAGACATACTGCATTATATATATCATTAAAAAGGCATCTGGTTGGAGGAGAACAAGAGGGTGTGCACAGTCAACATATTGAATTTTTTTGCTTTTATAGATATCTTCATATTTCACAGATCTAAGACATGTCTCCATTCTTTAGAAGAAGAAAAGAAACCTTGTATAAAATCTGTTGTTTTTCTCTGTCTCTGGAACTAGTTCTGTTGTCTAGATCTCTTAAATGTTCCAATGGAATTTTCTACCTTGAATTAAAACAGGCTGGGGCCTGTACTGGTTTTCCACCAACATGTACTAAGAAACCCTTTAACACTGCCTGTCTAACTCACTGGTCTGATGTTATTAGATGCTACTGGCCTCTGAAAAGGGAAAATCTGTCTACTATCCACACTGCATGGAGAAGGGCAGGGGACAAGTGGTAATGGAGACTGAAGTGGTGAAGGATATGTCATCTCAAGAGGGGTCTCCAGATACTGTTGTCACTGCATCCTGCCCCTCCATACCTGCTATTTACTTTGGGAAATTACTCTTATCATAAGCCAACTGCTGTCTAGTTTACCTTCTATAAAATGCTTATTTTTCTGGCAGGTGATTTCTATAATGTTTAGAAACCAGAGGGTGAAACTTTTGTTGAGCATTCTGTATTGGTTTGCTCTTTTCCTGTAGTTATTGCAGAATGCTTTGATGTGGTGACAAAGAAAAAAGTTGTATCATGTGGAACATTTGAAATGTTGACTTTTCCATCAGAAAAGCCATTTCAAGTGTGTCACTTAAAGGTTTGACTTTTGCATTATCAGTAAAAGGATGGCTTCATTAACTCTGCATATTCCCTACTAACAGCACGAGAAGTACCTTAAAAGCATTACTAACAACATTATAACCAAATTTAACCACAGATAATTCAACTTTGTCTACAGTTTGTGTCAATTTTGAAACTTTTTTCATTTATGGAGTTGTCCGAAGTGTCTTCAGTGAAATCATTAATCTGATTCTGAATGTCAGACTAGTGTGTCTGACACCTTGCCAAACTGAAGGATAGATATATTCTCCAAAATGGCTGAGGTCCTTGAGTTCTCTGTCTGCTGGAAATACAGTGCAGGGATAATACCTGATGGTTTGTGCCACTGTAGTTCAGCTGGAGGTGACTCAGCCACTCGATGTCTCTACAAGTAACTGTACTCCACAAGTTCTCTGTAAAGGTTGTGAAGCATTTTAGAAACAGATAGCATAATCATTTATTTTATTTATTTATTTTACATTTGTTGACAAGGATAGTCTGACTGGACAACATGTCCATTTTCAGCGGAGACCCGGGGAGAAAAGCTCCATACAAGCAAGACATTATATAGACAAAAAACATGCAGTAAAATGCATATACCTAAGGAATAAAACAATGATAAAGCACTTATACAAATTATAAAATGGATAACATGTCCATTTTCAGCCCAGGGAGAAAAGCGCCACAAGGCAAGACAAACATGTAGATGCATATTACATAAAGAACGAAACACTGATCCAGCAGTTATACATTTATAAACTAAAATTAGTTTAGGTAGATAGAAACAAAGGACTTGGGATAAAGCACATAAATTTAGGATATGGTCACTAGTCAGAATTTGAGCAGGGGCATAGCCAGTGAGTTGTAAATAATGTCATGAATCGCGTCATTGTGATGTGAATCACACACATGTAAATCATGTCTCATTTCAATGAAAATGTCACAAAATGATCAATAAAGTCTGAATAGCTAGAGGCGTAGGCTAATCTACCTTTTAAAAGCTTTACATATTTTTGCTTTGAGAATGAACATTTTTAGCAAAAACATGTAAAAATAGTCCATAATGGTGTGTCCAAAAGATGTTCTTAAGGGAACATGAAGATAAGAAGCATGACAGGTCAGCATAGTGTATCCTGAAGTTAACTGTGTGACAAAAAATATGCCCTCCAGAGGGAACACAAACATAACACTTCTCTATTCATGTGTTATGATTGAAACTCCTTAAGCACACACCACTAAAGTCAGGAATACAACTTAATACAGTAGTAACGCTCTTAATATGCAACTCAAAACAAGCTACTTTAAATTAGTTACTCAGGAGACCTGCCTCCTTCTGAGAATGGCTTTCTGCATGGAATGCTTTGTAATTCCCTTCAGTAATCTGTCCTCTGGGAAATAACACCCCAGTTGTGTACACAGCAAATAATATCACTGGGTGCTATCCATTTGCAGTCACCATGTCACATGATGGTCCCTGGCAAACAACCGCCAGTTCTAGCCTCAGTAGAAGATGTAGGCATTGGACAACTCATTGCCGTTTCCATTATGATGGCCAGGTACAGGACGATACAGAAACCTAAACTTAAGTGTTCAAGGAACAAGACCCACCTAGAAAGTTTAGTATTACAGTTCTTCGGCAGTGGGGCATGGTCTGTAACAGATTTGAACTCATTCCCCAAAAGATAATATTTTAACATACTGAGAGTCCACTTAATGGCTAGGCATTCTCTCTCTATTGCAGAATATCTCTTCTCAGTACTGCTGCGCTTACACTGAATTTAATAAGTAGGGTGCTCATCTCCTTCACATGTTTGTGATGTTTCCCCCTATACCCACCTCTGTGGTATCAGTGAAGACAGTAAATGGCTTAGTAAAACCTAAGGTTAATATGAATTGTCTCAGAACATAACATAACATAATACACTTTCCCATAATCTCTAGGCTATTTAAACATAGCAAGACTGACTGGCTATCAAAAGAGTTGAAAACTTTAATGCACTTAAGTGAAGAAGCTTGGAAATTCTGGAAAAATTGCCCAACTCCCAACTTGATACACTATGTTACAGAACACTGCTTAACAAGCCACATGCAGGCATAAAGCTAACTACCGCAGATCAAAACATGTCACCTTCCTTCACTCCCCCAAATAGTTCTGGTGTGAACTAAGCAACATTTCTGGTAGAAGTCCACCTGAAATATTGTCCTGTCTAGGCCACATTCATTCCTCTACTAGAAACCTCTCATCTGCTACTTTTCCCAAAGAATTCTCCAGTGTTCCCACACAACAGAACACTACATCCTCATCTACACAAATTCCCCAAATCCTTTAGAATGCCTCCCACCCTTCTGCTTCTCCAAAATCAAAAGCAAACAAATTGCTGCTCTACTAGAAGAAATTCCTCTAGACTCTCCTGGTCCTGATAACCTCTGCTCTTTGTTTCTCTACCACTGTAAGGGTTTTATAGTCCCTCCACTAAAACACGTCTACAACCTCAACCTCACAACCAATACCATGTTCTCTATCTGGAAACCAGCCTTTGTCAGACTTGAACCAAAATATCACAAACCTTCCTCAGCCTCCCATTTATATCATTTTCAGTACTTCCTCCTCTTGGCAAATCCCTTGAAAAAATAATATATAATCATTTCTCAACTTCCCTTGACAAATACAACTTACTTTATTGGAACCAGTATGACTTTTGGGCAGTTAAAAGTTTCACAGTTAAAATTGGGCCTGTCTTATCAGATACAGCCTTTGCACTTTCAGGGGTTCCTCGGGGATCATTTCTTACAGTCATACTATTCTTCTTTTTTATAAATAAACTACCTCTTAACCAACCTCATCTACACCTCCTCCTTTACTCTGATGACACTATTATCTATAGATCAAACCCTTATCCCGTAATTCAAAATTAACTTCATGCTGACCTTCTACAACAAAAAATGGCTTTACTCTAAAATATAGTCCTCATATCTAAAAAAAAACAAGTCTATACTCTTTGGCACAAAGAAAAGACTCACAAAAGTCTCTAGTTCTCTCCATATCAAACATCTAGACAACAGCCTAACTGAATCCAGCACATCATTTAAATACTTTGTCATCTGTCTTGACCAATCCAACAAGTCACAAGATCATATTCAGAAAGTCATATACAAAGTCAACTACCTCCTATTCTGTGCCCAAAAGATATCTCATTTCTTCTCACAACCTTCTAGAGTAGTCTTAGGCAAAGGTGTCTTGCTTGTACAACTAGAATATGGCCTAGCCCTATTCATTACTGCCTTACAAAGAAACACTACCACTTTACAATCTATTTTTAATAAAATCTGTAATTTTATCACCAACTCCCCTCGGCATAAACACAGAAGTGTAGCTGGCTTAACCAGCACCCTGTGCTGGTCCCACAAACTAGCACCCGTACTCTTAGCCCTTCAAGTGAAGAACATAAAAAAAAGAACATCTGCAGCACTTGCAGGAGGTTTCCTGCAGTACCCAATCTACATGCCCAACCCCCTTCTCAAGATAAAAAAAAAAAAAAAAAATTGAGGCTAACTAATAACTGTAGTAGCAGGCACTTCTGGAATACTTTGATATTTAAACATTGTTGGTGGTCTTAACCCTGTGTTTTAACTGATGGATAAACATTAAGCAAGTTTTGGATAAAGTCCTTTAAACACACCTTCTCTGGACCTGGACTGTTTCTGAATAAGATTAACAAAAATATTAAGTTCTTTTAAGGCATAAATTGGAGTTTCAAATAGCTATTGTAGCCAGCAAAACGTTATTACTTTTGGACTGGAATATGAAACCCCTTCTTCAATTTCCAGACAGAGCTTTTTGATATATATTTATCAATATATGTGTCCACAAGATGCCCTATAATGAAGATCAGGAAACAACAAATAAAGATGAGAAATCTGATTTTTGAAGGACAGTATTATTTGTGAATAGTCTATATGGTTACTCACTACATTATGTATATCCTCATGTCCTTCTGTATCTGCATTCCTCTTATTTACCTTGTATTTTCTTCTTAGGCTATGATACATTCAATGTTCTAATTTTATTTGGAAGAATATTTCTGAAGGTGTAGTAATAAATAATTTTTAAAGATTGTACAAATTGTTTATTTCTAACAAATATAACATAGTTCATGTATCACCTAAAATATGTTTTTCTCTACAATTCCACACTGAGTATCAGAAAGCTTTAGTAATTCACTTAAGGCAGCAGAGGTCACAGTGAACTGTAGCAGGACTGTAGATGTAAGGGGAAGGGATATTTTGAACAGAGACCTGCTAGTAATAGTTAAGATTTTTAGGGATTATTTTGAAAGTTGATATGCAGCAGAGATGAAACAGGCAAATGTAATAAGGATATTCAGGAATATTTACAAACTTAGATTTGCCTAACGTATCTGATGAACAAGCTGATATGCTAATGTGGCAACAAATGACTGAAGGGTTGCATGACACTATGAGAAAGCAGGGTCTAGGCAAAACACTGGGGGTGACAAACTTCCTCTAGAGGTATAGAAAAAAGTAGAAAAATAAATGACAATTTTTGGTGCAATTATTCAATGAAATGATTAAAACTTAAAAGATGTCTCAATCAGGGAAGCAAGCAGTGATAACTATAATACCAAAGGATAGGAAAGGGCTAGGGTAAACTTTTTCACATATGCCATCCTTTGTCTGCAATCATGATTAGAAAGTATTCTTATCTTGGAAGGTTAATTGGCAAAATATTTGCCTACTTTGATAAGTATCATTCATTAAGGTTTTATGGAATGGATGCAAATGGCTGATAATATTTTAACGACTGGACTACTTGTGAAGGTGGTACAGGACAGAAGCAACAGACAGCCTAAACTTGGCTTTGATGCAGAAAAAGCTTCTGATAAAGTAGAATGGCTTCATTTGTAGTGGATGTTGTCTTTTGAATAATCATAGAATTTTGTGGCTTTCATTTTAGATATTTATTTGGCTTTTCAATCCAGGTGAAGATTCAGAACAGTTTATCATATTTTAGTTTATACACAATCACTTACAAAGGTTGTCCAATGTCACCAATTCTTGTTACATTATATCCTGAATATTTGATGGCAATAATCCATAAATTCAGTATCACTGCATACAGGGTAGGTAGGCAGGAAGATAAAATTAAATTACGTGTAGATGATGTGTTGATTTATCTAACACAGACTAAACTTAAGAGTAAACATTTTGTCATGTTTACACATTTGGTAATGTTGTAAGGGGTCTGTATTACATAATCGAAGAGACACTTCTTCAAATATGTAATCATCAACCCCTAAACACCGAAATGCGAAAACCGTGAACGGCCAAAACCGCAAATTTTTTCCTAGGGAAAAAAATTCAGTTGGCCGTTCCCAGAGTTTACCCTTTACCCCAATGTAGAGCAATCTCAGAGTTGGTATATTTAGTTAGGGGGTGGGGGGATGTGCCCCCCTCCACTTAAATTACATTTGAAGTGTTTGTCTTGTTTCTATGGCCCCACAAATTTTTTCCCTAGGAAAAATATTGCGGTTTTGGCCATTCGAGGTTTTTGCATTTCAGTGTTTAGGGGACGATGATTACATATTCGAAGAAGTGTCTCTTTGATTATGTAATATAGACCCATTTTTAAGCTATAAGGTAAATAAAGGAAAGACAAGGGCAATTACACTGGGTTATAAGAGTTCTTTTAGTGTGAAAATACATTTAGCTTTCTTTGAAATGTGTGACACATTAAGTATTTAGGGAATTTGGTTGTGGAACACTGCTAAATAATTAGTTAAGACACAGGGAACTGACTAAAGAGTTAAACTGTGAATGTAGCAGATGGAAATTGTTTGTGCTTGATTTTGATCTAATGGTAAAAACTTTATTTTTAATGCCTTTGTTGTTGTATGCATTTCAGTGATTTCCAGTAGACAGACCATTTACCTTTTTAAAGGTAGTAAAATATATGATGCTAGACTATCTATGGCAACAGGGAAAGAGAGAGGTGTCATATGATCTGGAGGATTATGACTGGGTTGTCAATCCTAACCAACTTATTATGTGTTTGAGATTTGGATGCCAAGAAATTCGCCTTGAAAGTGAAGCTCAAGAGGTGAATCTTGGCATCTACGTCAAGAACACATAATAGTCAGTTAGGATCATAGACCCAGTCATAACTCTCTGTAGTGCATGGAGCTTTATCTGCTCCATGTAGTACTAGTTAAAGGAAAAACAAAAAAACTTGCTAAATATTTTCCTGGCTTCAAAGCCATAAAGCACTTAGCAAGAGTGGTCAGAAAGGCAGGGTAACACAGTCCCTTCCATTTACATTCAGTTCCATGCCACTTAACAGCCCAGATTTTCACAGAATGTCCAGATCTTTGCCTCATATGTTTGGTTTGGTCTGCTCCTCATAAAGTCTGTGGTTTTCAGACAAATTACTGAAAATGAAATTTATAAAATAATGACATATATTTGAGTTTCATACTTTGTATCTTTCAGAAAATGCAGACAAACATACATTGTGTTATTCTAACAGGAATTCGTGATACATTACTGACATGCAGCAGGCAGAAACAAATCTTTTATTCTGCTGTTGTCATTTGCTAGTTAGAAGTACTGCAGATTTGATTGCCTATCAATAGACCCAACCTTAACAACTTAAGCAGGGGGTGCTTAACATTTGTTAAGATCGGGTTCTCGCATCATTCTAGAGCTTAACTGATTTGTCTTTTTCTGAATATCAGAGCGTGATCACAAAGCTTCATGCACTACAAATGAATAATGCCTAAAGAAGGAAAAAGATTTAATTATCTACAACGCATATTTATACTATGAGACAGTGCAACTTAAGTTGTTACATTTACTTCAAACAAAAAGATAGCATGCTAAATGCAAGTAAGTGATCCAGTTTTAAAGTGTTAAGCAAGATAATGTTTGAAGAGTATCACTCTGATTATACTATGATGGACAAATAGATCCCCAATATTTTATGAACAAGTGTTATGGATGTTCAGACATATTTTTTTCAACAATGCAAATTATGCTCTGGGTTAACATTTTATTTTGCATTGGTAAAAGTAGGAAGGAGCTGCAGAAAGAAGTTAGTTTGAACAGACAGAAGGAGAGGGCAGGCAAAGATGATTTATTGGGGGCATATATGCATAGGGTGGACTTGGGGTTCTTGGAAGACGATCGAGCAGAAGTGAAGGTAATGTGTTAAAATTAGACTATGAGAATAGCATAGTGTTATGGTGGACTTAATAGTGCAGGTGTTGATACCATTTCTGTAGTTAAAGGATTAAGTGGTAAAACATAGAAAGTCCCAAAGGAAATAAAAGACAATGCTGTAATAACAAAGTGACAAACAAGGACATGCACTCTTTATATTGGAATTTGATGATGATATGATAACCAGAATTAGATTTGCAGGTTACAGAGTAGTGTGCCACCAGTTCTACAAGGTTAGCATTTTTGCCTGGACACATTCGCATAAATATTTCCATAAATCACTTAGACTCCAATGTTTTGTAATTCCCATTATGCAATGTTTGTTTTACATAATACATTTTTTGAAGAGTTTTGATGTTTCTATAATTTATTTATATGGTTGTTACATATATTACTGATGTAGCAGAATGATATATAGCTGTTTTATGCAAGCATACATTATCACAATGGAATTGCATCTCAGATTAAGATGGGAATTTTGGTAATGTGAAGTTTCTTTTTAATATCACTAAGTAAACACACTGAAAAAAATTTTCCACAAAGGAAGGAGCCAAAAAAATAGTGTAAAAATAAGCGTTTTCATTCTTAACTAAAAAGAGCTTCTTCAGATTACACACAGTAAAAAGCTCCAGTCTTTTAAAATGTGAATAAACCAATCACAGTGTTTGGTGCTGTGAAAGCTGAATATTCAAAGGAACAGAACCTCACATTCAACTTACAAAGTAACAATCTCAACAATAAATACTGAAGAAAAAATAATGCTACCAATTTGCTCACTGCTGGAATAAAAATGAAACAAAATAACACAGCGCAGCATTCAAAGTTTATCTGCTCTACACAGCGAAATCATTTAAACCAGGCTTCACTGGATGCGTAAATTAGTGAAATTTGATCAGTGTTATAAGTGTCAATGAGTGTGTGTGCATGTGTGTCAATAAATGTACACACACACACACACACACACACACACACACACACACACACACACACACACACACACACACACACACGAGCGTGCGTGAGCCTGCATGCACAAAACCAAATGCACTTTGTAGTTTAAGAAATAGATAATTGCATTCAGTTAACCTAGCATGATGAAATGGCACTGTAGTAAACTGTATTGTACTTTATTGTACTCATGCACATGCTACAAACAACCAATACAAACAGAAAATGAAGCTCAGAAATGCAGTGACTCATTCTCCATTGTGCTTCTACACAGAAAACTGAAAATCAGTAAAATCCAGGTATGCAGAAAACAGCAGGTGATAAACTGTTTTCATGGCTAGCAAGGAAACTCTGATACGTTTCTCATCACAGTTAATAGGTTTTGGGAATGGTCGTTGGAGCCATAAATGAGCGGATTAAAGAAATTTCACACTTCACTTTAAATTCAGTCTCGAAGTAATCCTTGAAGAATTTAGGTTGACTCGTTTGAATTACTTACATGGAGAAATATTACATTCTAAATTCAAGAAAATAGAAGAAAATAGAACAAGAAAACTGTGATATGCAAGAATGAAAAGCCCACCAAACACTGAAAAAAAAAAATAAAAAGAAAACAGAACAAGCAAGTTAACAGCAGCTTGCTCTCATTATTCAAAAGGAAAATATATATATATGTACTGCACTGAGAGGGCAGCTTAATAAAATGTTTTATAAATGAGAATACGGACTAATATTTTTAACAGTGATGGGGTCTCAATAGTTTAATATTTTGTAAAATTATTGAAAGTTGCATCGCAAAGCTTTTTCGAATAATGTGCAACCATTTAGAGCATGGCCAGCACTGTCTGACTTTCGTCTTTCCTTTCTCTTTTTCTTTTCTTGTCTTGTTGGGTGTTTCACGGTAAAATTATAAATTATTCATGTACTGTGGCTGTCAGTGGTCTTCCAAATGGTTCAGGTCTTTCCTGCATGAACTAGTTTTTCCTGAAGAGAGCATTATCTCCAATACTGACGACAGGAAGATTCTGAGTAAGCCCAAGTCTACACATTGTAGGTCTGCTCCCTAAATTGAACCCAAATCCCAGTCACCTCCATGTTCATAGGCTCATGTGTAGTTACCATGCACGTGGTCATCACCTCAAACTCTACTTTTTGTTCTCATTTATAATTTAGGCTGTGTCCACAGATGAGGTGGGTATGATGCCAAAATATGAAACACAGAGTTCCTTTCTCTGATAAATGTTATCAATATTTCTTAAATGAGGTGTTCTAGCTCTTTCTAATAAAATTATTTTCCTGCTCAGTGATCTGTGTCTATTCCTTATGACACATATTTTGATGCCAGCCATGAGAGTTCTGTCCAAAAGAAATGTATTAAGTAGCATAGTCAAAATCTTATTGTATCTCACTTCCCCCTCCCAAAGTTTGTACAGTACATCTAAAAACAAAATGAGGCATGTTCAAAACATAATACCAGTATGTTAATAATCCACAGCTTCTCCTTCTGCATGTCACTTTTAACATATCTGTTGTTATACATAGCAGAATGCAGGTATGGACTTTGTTGTTATCCAAGCAATATGATTTGATGGTTTGTCAGATATTAATATCTGACTATTCCAAACTGGCATATAAAATAACACCATGCAGTAGAATTGCAAAATGCCTGTCATTTCTTTATGGAAGTGGTCCAGTGATAGTGTTTTACTCCTGACTATGAACATTAGGTTAAATATGTTCAGGCATAATAGTGCAGGGCTGTTCTGTCCGTAGTCATCACTGACTGTTTCATCAACTGTGGCACTGATTTATATCTCTGTCTTCTAAATATCCAGAAGCATGCATTTCCAACACACTCTTAATCCAGCATTGATTAAATTCCCAGTGCCTGCTTTGTCCTACTAAGAGTGACAGAGAAGCCAGAGCAATCACAGCAAGCAGGACACATAAGGCAAGCAACCAGTTCTCTGCAGGATGCCAGTACATCTCCAAATGCACATGTTCGCACACTCGCGCACACACACACACACACACACACACACACACCACACACAAACAAACACACACACACACACACACACACACACACACACACACACACACGTACACACGCGCACACACACATACACACACTGCATGCCTCTGACATTTTCACAAACAGATGAGTAAGTAACAGCATGGCCATAGCATCTATCAGCAGACCTTTGAATGTAAAAGAACACCTGACAGCCCAGCAGCATCATGCATGGACAAAGTGAGGATCTGAAACTCCAAAGCAGAAGGCAGCCAAGCTAAGAAACAACCATATATGTGTTAATATCCTTCTACAGGTACTCACTTATGTGTCAGTAACCTACATGTGGCAGTTATGAATGTGCTAATGCCCTTCCTCAGGCAAGCAGTCATGTATGTGTCAATAGGTGTCAAGAAAGCTGTTCAAGCAGTGAGAAGACTGGCAAAAGTGATCAAATATAGAAAGATTGGAAAATTGCCAGTCTTCTCGTGTGTGGGATCACGGTACAGTGGAGACTGGATATTTGCCCTTTCCCTCTGAAGTTTGAGTCAGGAGTTGTTGTGTATATGTTGCAGGGGGTATGGAGGATGCAGAGGGGGATAATAATTAAAAAGTTTTTTTTTTTTTTTGCTATTCAATATTTTTTTTAATGTGTTTAAGTACTTGAAATTTGAATACATTTGGTCTGATCAAAGCTATCAACACTGAATCACATTTAGAAAGAAATAAAACAATGGAGTACTGATAGAATAAATCACAAGTTAGAATCATATATTGATAAACTGACATGATCTATAAATATTAATGGACACTTGGTAACAATCATTAGTAAACAATTCATTTCAATATATGAACCAAATGAACCTATTTATTTATTTGATTGATTTATTTGATTTGATGAGATGGATAGTAGTCCTTCTCATCAGACACCATTTTCAGCTGAAGCTATGGAGAAAAGTAACAGAGGACAACAAAAATTTGGAACACACTAAGACGTACTTAGCCAAACACATAAAGAGTTTGTTATCCTTAGAGCCTTTCCTCTATACTTTATATAGGTCTGTGTGGGTATGTTTGTATCACTGCACATCAGAATGGAATGAATGGCACACAACAGTGTTGTGCCTGTCTGTACTGTGCACTACTTATCTCAGCACTACAACAACGCTATAACTGTGAACAACCACATACTCCAGAGTCCAGACCACAACAAAGGGCATACTGTTAAATGGCACCATGCAGTCATGAGCACAATAGTGCACAGGGCACCCAGGAGTGTAACAGTTCAGTACGGCAGACAGCAGGATGGCACAGTGTACCCTACAACATAGCAGTGTACAGGACAGGTGACACTGCAACAAATCAGTAAGCTGTGTAGCCAGATTGCACTGTGTATTCCAGAAAACAGTCTACAAAGCATTTAAAGGGTATGACAGTTCATTGGGACACACAACAGGACAACACTATGTCTATATTGCAAGACTTTTCTTATATGGTCTAATCTATAAATGGGACTAACCTGGTAAAAAAATATGTATAATTTCTTCATCTCTTTGAGAAGATACCTACTGAGTGTGTGTAATTTTCAGGAAGTAAATATTTACTTGATGTATATAAAGTTACATGAGCTATTCAGTAGTCTTGATTTTAAATGTTTTATTAATGAAGAGCCATCAATGACTCTGTCAGTGGTGTGACTAAACCAAAACATTGTAGCAGTCATGGACAACAGTGAGACCAATCCCATTGTGTTATAAATGCCAAATCCCACTTTGTAAGAGGCATATCTATTTGTTTAGAACCAGTCACTGCCTAGCAAATAGCTGCTACTGTGATATAGAAACAGCTGACAAGGACTATAAAACACATTTACTGAACTGTAAAACTCAGACAGGCTCAGCTGAACTATTATGTGAACTCATTTTAGAGAATCAGAAAATATAATCTCTGGTAACCATGAGTCACAATTTATAATGCTTCACTATTACTCCCTCAAATAATTTGTCACTGAAACCCTTCATAATTTTGGAAAACTGCAGCTACAAAACAGACAGAATGAATGAAGAGGTGATAAACACACCATTGTGTATTTGAGGCCCAGATACATATATAGTATCCTAGTTAAGGGTTATTATACAGTTTAAGAATTGCCCAGAGGAATTTTCAAACTGCATGTTATTTTCCCTAAATGAAGTTTAATCTCTGCATAATATACTGCCAGTTTTATATTTCAAATTTTTCTACTAATAATGAATTTGTGATGAATGCATTTGTGATTGCAATGTTGATTTTGTTGTTTATCTCCAAAATGCTCTGACATGATTTATTATATAGGCACAACAATATGTTCAGGCAAGACTCATGATGCTGGACATCTCTTGCACATTTATACAAGATACATTTGTAATGCGGTGGCTAGGCATTTCAGCACATTTCTGTGCATGTGTTAAAGTTCATGCAAAGACACATGAGTACTGCAAACTAAAAGACCCCAAGAAAAAAAAAATGGCTGCTCAGATTTAGAAAATCATAGCATCTGAGACACGTGGGCCAGTCTTTTTTAACATGGGAAGCAGCTGCCATTGTTTCTATAGATTCATCTTGCTCCTCAGTTCACTCAACAGAACTCGATTGCCAGCATCAGCAGGATATGGAACATCTGCTTGGCAAGCATTTCTTTACAGTTTCTCTGTCTACTCTATGTACCATGTAAAATATTAACACCATATATTGCAGGCCTAGTAATTGATGCCGGGGTTCATTTGCCATTTGCCAATTCTAAAGTATCTGGGTAATATACACTGACTCATGGTAATACTTCTCATTTGCTTCTCATTCATATATTGAAATGGCATTTGACATTTTAATTTCTCCCATCTTTCATCACGGTTTCATTGCTTTACTCAAGAAAAATATGCTGGTGCAATATGTGCATGCTAGTAAATGAAGGCACATTAATCTACCTTGTGTTGCATGAACTGGGGAGGGGGTCATAGTTTGTACAATGTTCTTAAACATTTTTAGGGATATTTCGGCTAGCTGTTTATTGGAGAGGTGATGAGGTGTCTATTTGAAATTGTTAGTCATTTTGCTTCACAGGTGTAAATTTTGGGCTAATTATGACAAACAATTAGATCAGACAATGCATTTCTTATAAACACTGCCCTCACCAGTGACATTGTGCTTCAGATATTACTGATAACTTATATATTATTCAGACTATGAGTGTTAAGCCTCTACAATTACAACCAGTGAATCCATAAAGGGGCCCACAATGTTAGTATAGATATCTTGCCATGATGCAGTTGCCATTGCTAAGAATGCAGGTTTGCTGGCAATGGTGTGTTTTGAACCACTTGAAATCCAGTACACTTTCTAGCTAATTTTTCAATCTCCTTATCACTGCTGGACTACCACATCCAAATTTGGGAAGACAGTTAATTTTTTTCTATCCCCTCATATCCCTCATGAGCAGCATCCTAAATTCTGAAGCACAGTTTGCTGGAATTACTGTAATGGATCCATATACTAAGGCTTCTTTCTCATGCTGACAGTTGCTCTTCCCTAGCAGTAATATCAGAGTATAACAAGTTATCATGCTGAGGCTGTCCTTTTACAGCTGATGCATATACTTTCGGAACCGGTTTGTGTACCATGGTTTCTCGTTCTGCAGAATTGTTTATCATGGGTAATCGCTCACCAGCTGATGTGAAGAATGCATGCACTGGCTGTAAGCTTGTTAGCTTCAGGAGCCTTTCCTACAGCAGTAATAACAATCATTTAGCTGTGCTGTGTTGTATTGTTTCACTATACTCATGTATTAATGGGCTAATCTACGGAGTCAGGAAGGACCTATTTCAGACATAGGCTGCATGCAGAGCACAAGTACAACTAAGTTTCATAGTACAATCATAAAATCCTCACGTCTCTATAATTACATACAGAAATAAGGATCACAGTGCACTAACAAGGCACTCATGCCCAATAACTATAGGATATAGAAATGTATTTACACAGATACTCACAAAGTGTCTGTAAATACAAAGTGCATCCATAGCAATAATAAAAACTGGCTTAGACACTGCATTTGGGCACAATACTTCCTCTTCATGTCTACAAGACACATAATGATCTTCTTTAAAAAGAAACATTTGACAGAGCTGATTTCTTTGATTACATGCAGAACTAGTATTAGCTGGAGAATGTGTGTGAATAATGAGAACAAGTGGACAGATGATTTTTAATAGTTACAAGCAAAGAATCAAAAACAGTGTTAGTTGGAGTGTAAGACTGGAGGGGGAATTCAGAAACTGGCCAGTGAGCAATTCAGTAAACAGAGTAGAGGGGTGTGCATGAGCGTGTGAACACAGAAGTACCCATGGAATGCAAATCACCTAATAAGCTGGTAAAATCCATGCAAATGAGCGTGATTTGTGATCCAGGAAGCAGAAAGGCGCCCATGTAGGTGCTGTGTTGGTGTCAGAAATGTACACGGAAAGAAACCGTGTACCGGAATGTAAATTTTAAATAGGAGCTGTAAAAGCCCAAAAAGAAGGTTGGATCCTGCACTGTAGGTACGCAAATGGTCAAAACTATGGCCAGTGAGTCCAAAAAGCAATGCACATAAATACAATATATTATTTTTTTAATACATATATTGCATTTGCACAGCGTACAGTAACATGCAAACATGCTGTTATGCAAAAAAAAAAAAATAATAATAATTAAATAGTTGAAAAAACAAAAATAAGACGTTTGCAAAAATAATGCATTATAGTGCCCTGTATGCAGAATATACAATGGTAGGTTACAGTGGTTGCTAAGGAATCAGGCCCTGGAGTAGTGAAGTATCCAGAGTATATTCAAGTAGGTGTATGCAAATGAGCTGGGGTTACTGAATAGCAAAAAGGGCCACTGTGTCCGCAGATACAACCTGTGCTAGAACCATGTAGGTATTGGTAGAACAGGTAGCTGACATCAGAGTGTATCTCAGTGTGTTTGTCCGATGTTGCTCAGCTGTGTATAGTCCCACAGCATGTGTTTTAGCTGGTTTAAGAAAATCTGAGTGTGCTCTTGTATGGGGGAGTGCCCAATCTGCTGAGCACTGTTTATACTAGCACCACAGGTTTGCATGCTGCTGGCTTGCGCACCACTCCACAATGCTTAGCAGTGAAAGAATTAAAGATAAGTAAATAAATAAATAAAGGAAATAGCTAGGGGAAGCCAATCAAGTATAAATGACTGATAAGCCCTGTTCAACAGACACTGGCCCATTCAAACCTCCAATTATATACCTGGCAGGTGGAATGCATCATAGTGAGCAAATCATACAGGCTGCATATGCAGCACACCAGTATAAAGTATGAATTCACCCTTTAATCTGATCTTCCCCACATACTTCACATCATTGGAGTACACACTTGGAATTTTAACTGACAAAATGATAGGGGCCGCTGCTGCTGTGCTACATCTTTATGTGCTAGAGGCTGAGGTCAGTGATGATGTTGATGCTGACAATAGGCCCAGACTGCAAAGGAGAAGAGTGTTCAGGCCCAGGGTAACCTTCCAAGGGCTACATGTGCTGGAGATTGTAGAGCACTACAGGGTGGGCAGGGATATGTGACAAGAACTCACAGAGCTCTGCCACCCTCAACTCAGACCCAAAGCCAACAGATGGGAACCCATTTCAGTGGAAACAAAGGTATGTGCAGCTCTTAGAATAATAGCTACAG
Source organism: Protopterus annectens (assembly GCF_019279795.1). NCBI lineage: Eukaryota > Metazoa > Chordata > Ceratodontiformes > Protopteridae > Protopterus > Protopterus annectens. The sequence goes on along the minus strand of NC_056738.1, from coordinate 549,304,004 downwards.
GTACTTTTCAAAGACCAGCTGGATATATAATGGGGGTCTCACAGGCATCTGCATCCTGGGTACTCCACCAGTTCCTGGATGCCATGCAAGCACATGCCAGTGAGCATATTTATTTACCCCACTCCCCTGAGGACAGGGCCAGCAATATGCATCTCATCCACCATGTAGCACACTACCCTGAAGTACTGGGTGTCATACACTGCAGTCATGTGCACATCAAAGCACCACTCGGTGAAGAGGGTAGAATCTATGTCAACCGCAAGGGGTATCACTCCATCAACTGCCAGATTGTGTGCAATGCCCAGGGCATTATCATGAATGTGTGTGCTGGCAGCCCTGTACACACACATTCATGATAATGAATGTGTGTCCTGTCAGCCCTGGCAGTTATAACTCCCACATCTGGCACACATCACAGCTGTACCAGATGTTTCCCAGGGAGGACATCCCATATGGCCATCTACTGGGGGATGCTGGCTATGCACTGGAACTGTGGATGATGGCACCCATCAGAAATGCACACACACCTACCGAAAAATACCATAATGAGGCACACACACACACAAACTAGGAACATCATAGAGAGTGGGTTTGGGCTGCTCAAGTCACGGTTCCACCAACTCGATATATCTGGTAGAGCCCTGCAGTACAGTCCAGCCATAGCTGCCCACATGTTTACAGTATGTGCCATGCTACACAATATTATCTTGTGGAAACAGCTGCAGCAGGAACATCACAGGGAAGGGGCACACAGCCTCCCCTACCAATGCCAAGGTCCTCACAGACACAGGGGGACTTGGAAGAGGAACCCCCCCCCGAGCCTGTCCCTGTCAGCAGATGTAGGCATGCCCAGTATGCCCTGGCCTTGGCAAAGCGGCAACTCATAGCACATGCACTGACACCCTAAGGACTTAGGGACTGACACCTCATTCCGACTCACTTACATCCTAAAAAGGATGTCAACCACAACACACAACCTGTACCTTAACATGTATTGGCTGCGCATTGCATGCATTGACAGAGTCAGCCCTGAAGCACCATTATAACCACTGCTGCAGGCACAAGGTAAGTCACTCTTTGTTTCAACAAATGTATGGAGACTACAATATGGTAGCATAGTTATGGCCCTGACGCAGGTATGCAAGGGAATAGAGTGGGCTACCAGGACAGCTGCAGACAACTGACAGCTATGTGGGACAACAGGAACTCTTTGCCCAATACTGGCCACCCCCCGTAATATGCAGTAAGCCCCAAGCCAGCAAAACCCACTGCACTATGCTAGGGGATTACAAGCAGCAGGGTCATAGGACAGACGCTTGACTGTCAATGCTAGAGTCACCTACCTCCAACACACCAGTGTTCCCATGCAACTGCAGTAAATTATGTTTGCAAGGTAATAGCAGCACACCACACAATCCCAGGGCTGTCCCAATCAACCTGGTGATATGCTCCATTTCCACAATATGCAGGAGTCAATATGTTATGTATGTCTGTGGTTGATAGCGTCAGGAATTGAACTGCACTGTCTGGTGGCTGTTGTGGCTTAGTGGGCTAAGTACATTACCATGGTTGATGGTGCTCATGGTGTGAGACTGGCTGCACCTACTATTTTGCATGTGAGCTACACCTATGGTAGGAATTCTACAGACTGTCCATATGTCACTATCTGTTAGTGCAAGTAAGCTGGACAAAGCCAGATATAAGGGAGGGACAGGGGGGTCACATATAGCTCTGAGTTACCTACACGGTGACTAGTAGAACAGCAGGTTGTAAAAAGCCAGAGTAGCAGCAGGATGTGAAGTCCATCACGTAACTGTGTCAGTACTTTCAACAAGTCAGTGGGCACCATCATACCCATCAAATGTACAGAGTGTCGCAGAATGTCCACATTTTTGCCTCACATTTATGGTCCATTTTTCATAACATTGCATGTTTCTGGCAAACTAGTGGAAAATCAGTAAAGTTTGACAAGAGAAAATAATGACAGCTGAGATGCACACTTTATACCCATCAGAACATTCATGCTAATACAAAACCTGTTATTCTAACTGTCTAAGATTGTAAGTGCAATATTAAAAACTTGTCACTATGTTTGTGTCTGTTTCTGTGTCCCACTTTTATATATGGCTTTGTCCAGATTACTGACTCTAAGAGGTTGAGAGGTTTGGGCACCGTGTAGCCTTATAATAACAGTACAACACAAACCATCTGAGAACCAGAGCAGACATATGGGGCACAAAGCTGGACATCCTGCAAAACAGGGACAGTCAGAGGTGTGAAGTCTGTAACTCTGTGTGTGGTGTTATATCACATACCCCAGTCACAGCATACATATAACTACATACAGCAGCAACTGTGGAGAAAGCCAGGAACTGGAGGAGGGCAGGACAAAGGCACACACATAAGGAGAAGGAGGAACTGCTGGCCAGACAAATATAGAAAGTGCAGAACAGAACAGTTTGTGCAGTAGCATGGGTTCCCATCAGTATATGGAGTCAGTAACCCAAATGTCTGTCAGTGGTTCCTCACATCAATCTGTAATAATCTGTCACTGAGGTACCAGGAAATCACATTGCTATGTAAAATGTACCAGACATATGATGCAAAACTCTGTGCAGTCAAATACACTCAGTACACACTCTAGATATGAGTCAGATATTACAGACAGCACACAGCCAGGAAATCCCTTTTGCATCATATCAGGGAGGTGCTGGACTGTGTAATCAGATGAAGCAGCCTATTGACTGTAGCACACAAAATCGCGGACTGGAGTACAGCTAGGTCTGACCTGGAGTTCCCTTGTAAGTAGCAATGGTCACACTGGGCATGCTCCTAGACTTAGCTAATTGTCAGTCCATGTCTGAAGCCACATTTGACAATAGAACTGAGATGGCCCTATATCGCTAAGAAACAAGACAGCTATGTATACCTACCTGTCTCTCCCTATCCCCATCAGACATGATTGCCCTTATCTGTCAGTATGTGGCACATATAAGATATATATGGCTCTGTAGATATATATATATATATATATATATATATATATATATATATATATATATATATATATTTATAGGGAGAGAGAGAGAGAGAGATGTACTGCTGCAGCCACTTGTACATCAATTATAACCAGTGGTCCGTGCTTTTTGTATGGTGAACTGTAGTGTGTAATAGTAGGTAGGGGTTCTAACCTCACATTAGCCACCTTGTGTGTGTTTCTGTAGACATTCCATATACAGCAGTATACACATGTCCAGCAGGCCTATGTCTGTGCAATGGTCACTCATTTTATGGCTCTGTGACTAGTGTCCTCATCAACAGTGGCCTCCCTGTCAACAACTCCTGATGTCATCCACCCCAACAACAGTGGCAGACACTCTCCAAACGCATAAGCTCTATGGTGCATGCAATAGGTACATAGCACTACACTATATACAGCTAGATAGGAAGTGTGTCTAATCCTAGAAATGACAAGTCAGTGAGTGTGTGTGTGTAAGTATATCCCCTTGCAGCAGTGTGTATGTCTTGCCTATGTGTGTGCAATGCCAATAAATTTTAAGGTCCGGGCCTACCTGTGAACCCCCCATTGGCTTACTTTATAAGGCCTTTGGATGTCATCCACCTTAGAAGCACAGTTTGACACTCCTCAGACACATAAGCTCTGTAGCACATGCAATAAGTATGTAGTACTATAGTATATGCAACTAGCTAGGCAGGGGTTCTACTCCTAGCAATGGCAAGTCATGTGTAAGTATATCCCCTGACAGCAATGTGTATGTCTTGCCTATGTATGTGCAATGCCAATACATTTTAAGGCCTGTGCCTACCTGTGAAGCTCCCCATTGGCTTACTTTACAGGGCCTGTTGAGGTCATCCACCTTAAAAGCACAGTTAGACACATTCCAGGCACCTAAGCTCTGTGGTGCATGCAAGAAGTACGTAGCACTATAGCATGTACAACTTGATAGGTAGGGGTTCTACTCCCAGCAATGGCAACCGAGTGAGTGTGTGTGTAAGTATATTCCCTGGCAGCAGTGTGCATGTCTTGCCTATGGGTGTGCAATGCCAATACATTTTAAGGCTTGCGCCTACCCATGAACCCCCCCATTGGCTTACTTTACAGAGCCTGTTGATGTCATCCACGTTAGAAGCACAGTTACACACTCCCCAGACACACAAGCTCTGTGGCGCATGCGATAAGCATGTAGCACCATAGTGTATACAACTAGATAGGTAGGGGTTTTAATCTCAAAACTGGCAACTCTGTGAGTGTATATATGTGTGTGTAAGTGAGTTCACTACATAATCTCGAAATATTGAATTTCAAAATCTCAAGACCATACAGCTGAAACCCCTAAACACTGAAAGACCAGAAGTGCAAATTTCAAAATCCCAAAGTTCGGAGATGTTGAAGTAGCACTTCTGATGTTGCAGTTTGTGAATGGATAGGTGGAAGGCCAGGTAAGTATCTATGTTTAAGTGCATTGGTTAGGGGCTTTAGTGTGTGTGTAAGTGTGTGTTGTGACTGTGATGTGTGTGTGCAAGGGGACTGTAGGTGTGTGGCAGTGTTTCCCTGTGTTTGCCTGTATAGTGCAACCTTGGAGTTAGAATATTTAAGTAGAGGGCATGTATGTAGTGTAGGTTTGTGTGTTTGTGTTTTGGGCGAAGGTGTGTGTATGTGTGTGGTGTATGTTTAGCGTAGTGTTTGGGATTTTGAAATTTATGCTTCTGGTCTTTCAGTATTTAGGGGTTTCAGCTATATGGTCTTGAGATTTTGAAATTCGATATTTTGAACTTTCGAGATTATGTAGTGAAACCGTGTAAGTATATGCCATTCAGCAGTGTGGCTGTCCTGCCTGTGTGTGTGCAATGGTTATACCACTTTAAGGGACTGTGCAAAATTGTTAACCCCCCCCCCCATTGGCAACCTATTCAGGGCCTACTGATGTCATCCACCTTAGAAGCATAGTTAGACACTCTCTAAACATAATAGCTGTGTGGTGCATGCAATAAGTATGTAGTAGTATAGTGTATGCAACTAGGTAAGTAGGGGGTTCTAATTTCAAAACTGGTGACTCTGTGAGTGTATGTGTGTGTGTGTATGCATATCTCCTTGCAGCAGTGTGGCTGTCTTTCCTGTGTGTGTGTATACAACAGATATACGATTTTAATGGCCTGTGCAAACCTATTAACTCCCGCCCAGTGGCAACTTTTACAGTGCCTGCAGATGTCATCCACCTGAATAGAGTGGCAGACATTGCAAAAATATATAAGCTCCATGGAGCATGCACTATGCATGTAATGCTATAGTATGTACAAGTAGACAGGTAGGAGTTCTACTCTCAACAAGGCAGTACATTAGTGTGTGTGTGTGTCTGTATATCTCCTTGCAGCAGTGCGACTGTGTTAGGGCCACCACCTGCCCCACCATGCAAGTTGCAGTCTATATTTGGTCAGGTGTATCCTGTGAAAACAAACTTTATGTAATAGTTGCATACAGCAGTCATTTTAAATCAGAAGCACCTTAATGTTATGAGAAATAGCATAATCTAGGCAAATGCTACAAAAATAAGCTGTCACACTGGCAAAAAAAGAGAAGTCCTTTGCCCTTGCCATGGATATGGTTTGTCCTGGCAACTCTCATGATACTAGAAGAAGTGTCCCCACTGGCCATTTGATAAGGTGGCAACCCTAGTCTGTCTTGCCTATATATGTGCAATATGTATACATGTTGAGGTCCTGTGAGTAGCTGCTGTCCCTAAATAACCCACATGTATTGAGGCATGAATGCTAATCGCCACTACCCACATTTGTAGGTACTGACCAAGGCTGTGGCGACTGTAAGTTGTGTGGTCTGTCACTGACCCACCAAATGAACTTAACACACTGCAGCAGGGTCTTACATCAAGTGCGGACTGGTGCCAAGGTCCTGGCCTCAAGCTAAATGCAGAAAACTGGACCATAATACCATTCTGCAAGGACACGGCCCCACTGTTTGCCATAACAACTGATACCCCCTAAACACACCAACCTTTATTGACAGACCAGGGTACTCAGGTTGATAACAATGTCACATTCAACCATCATGTAGCGGCAGTGGTCAGAAAAGCCTTGTACGTGGTTCACCTCATAGGTAAAGGGATTGCATCCAGAAAAAAAGGGGGTCATTACCTCTGAGCAGTCCTCAGTAGATTAATAATTTACTACAACACCCTGTTTAACAACAAGAGACCAGATGGCTTAAGGGTTAAGGTCTTCGCCTTCCATGTACAAGGTACACGGTTCAATCCTGACCTCCGACCAATGCCTGTTTGGAGTTTGCCTGTTCTCCCTGTGTCTCAGTGGGGTTTCTCCCATGTCCAAAAAACATGCTGAGTGTTTCCATCTCAAGCTCACCAATGAATCTAACTGTGGGCAGCAGCACAGACTCTACATAGTGCCCTATAGGGGAAGAATTTTACAGACCAAATCTACTGTGGTGTGCAGTATCCTCAAGATAGGAGAACATGGATCACAGACTGCGCGCCATGGCTCTAGGTGATTTGGTCATGTTGACTAATGTCGCCAAAAATGGGTATGGGTAGTTACCGGTGATAAGTGGATTGAGGACCCGGCCTACTCTGACCCATGCCAGGGACCCTTACTAATGGTGGGAAGGGTATATGTGCCGCTATTGGCCAGTGTGTGCCTGCCATAAAGCCCAGCAGCCCTGGGTCAATAAGCTACTGGCTGGCTGGTGTCTAGTTACCCAGCCTGGGTTATATGGGATAGCTTTGTTGAGAAAAAGACGTAAAACCAACCAACCTGCCAAACATAAACTGAGAATTGCTACGCTTAATGTAGGTTCACTGACAGGATGCAGCTTGGAAGTGGATGACATGATGATACGCAAGAGGCTGGACATACTATGTATCCAAGAGATGAGATGCTAGGGCAGTGCAACAAAGCCGTTTGGATTGGGATCCAGATTTTACTACTCAGGTGGGGAATAGGCTAGATATGGTGTAGGAATTGTGGTGAGAGAGAGGCTTCAGAAGGCAGTGAGGGATATTATCAAAATTAATGACAGACTCATGGCAATCAGACTCCAGTGTAATGCTAGGGCAGTATTTATAATCTCAGCCTATGCCACACAGCAGGGTTGTGATAGTGGTGAAAAGAGTGCATTCAGACAGCAGCTGCAGGACCTACTAGATAAAGAATTGGTGTTGATAATGGGTGACTTGAATGCACATATCGGGACAGACAGAACAGAATATGAGGACTGCCTTGGTCCACATGGGAGGGGCAACAGGAATAAAGAAGGAGAAGCCATTCTAGACATCTGTCTGACAAATGCTTAATAGTAGCCAATCACATGGTTCAGAAAGACAGGCAGTCACAAGATCACACACAAGAGTAGCCAACATGCAACACGGGTAGACTTCCTCCTAGTACGGAAAAGGCACTGGGGTAGAATCCATGATTGCAAAGTCATCCCCAGTGAAACAGTCTACCCACAGCATAAACCACTAGTTGCCACAATCAGCTGCAAGCAGTGGACAGAGAAGGCTCTAAGGTCAACAGAGACCAGACTGAAGACCTGGAAGTTGACTGGAGAGAAAGTACAGCAGTTCAAGTAATTATTCAGGGCTCTAGCACCTCAAGAAGAGGAGGAAATAGGTGGAGTTGAAGAAGAGTAGCGGCGCCTAAAAACAGCATGTGTTAGGACTACAGAAAAGATATGTGGCCAAGCCAGGTATGGAAATAAGGTACATAAGGAAAGCTGGTGGTGAAATGCAGAAGTCCAGGAAATCATCAAAAGAATGAAGGCATGCAGGAAGAAGTGGGAGACAGAAAAGACTGACCAAACTAGGAAGGACTACTGGTTGGCTAACAAAAAAGCTAAGAAAGAAGTTGCAATAGCAAAGAATAGTTCATTGGAGGCACTCTACCAACTTCTGGAAAGTGACTCAGTAAGGGGCACATAGAAACTATATCAGGTTGCAAGGCAAAGAAAGAAAGATAAAGAAGATAGTCAGACACCCTTCATAAGGGGTGCCAGCAACAACCTGCTCACCAGTCCACGGGACCTCAAAGGCAGATGGAAAGAGTATTTCAACCAGCTTCTGAATGAAGAAAACCCCACAGAAGCTGTACTGTCCCAGAAATAGCCTGCAATGAGAGAAGAAGAGGAGCCCACCTTAGAATAAGTAAGAACAGCACTAAGGAAAATGAAGTCAGGAAAACCAGAAGGCTCAGATGAGGTCACAGCAGATATGATAAAGATGCTGAGTAAGATAGGGGAGAAATGACCTCTGAGGATACTAATAGCAGTGTGGACAGAAAGGTGTATCCCAGATGACTGCAGAATAAGCATGCTCATGCTAGTGTACAAGAACAAAGGGGACATCCACAACTGTGGGCAGTACAGAGGCATCAAACTCTTACCACATTGCATGAAAGTTCTGGAAAGGGTAACTGATAAACGGATGTGCAGAGTAGTAGAATGTAAGATGGGAGATGAACAATTCAGATTCAAATCAGGATGCAGCAGAATTGACCCGATGTTTGCACTGACACAGATTCTTGAGAAGAAGCTAGAGATGAGGAGAGAGTCCACCTGGACATTCCTAGACTTGGAGAAAGCATATGACAAGGTCCCAAGAAAGCTGATCTGGGCAGTACTGGAGTGGTTTGATGTCCCAGAAACATTGGTACAATTATTGCAGGCTATGTATAAGGACTCAATGACTCAGTGTTTGGCCTCACAGAGGGGTTCCCAGTGGGAGTGAGTGTACAACAGGGTTCAGCTCTGAGCCCACTGCTGTTCATAATGGTGATGGACTACATTAGAAAACAGGTTGGAGGGGACAGATCAACAAAGCTGCTGTATGCAGAAATGTGGCAGTACAAGCAGACTCTGAGCTAGAGCTTCAGCACAGGATAGGAGAACGGAATGCAAATCTGAAGGCACATGGGATGAAACTAAGCACAGATAAGACAGTGATAATAGCAGCAAATTGGGGAAATCAGAAGAAGCTGAGAATAGAGATAGAAAGGAAGATAGTGGATCAGGTAAACAGCTTCAGGTATCTGGGAGGGGTGGTTGAGGAGAAGGGTAGTCTGAATGAAGAGGTCAAAGGTAGAATCAGAGGCACTGCAGCCAACTGGCATAGAGTGTCATGTGTAGTCTATGACAGAAGAATGCCAAACAAGCCGAAAGGTAAGGTGTACAAGACAGTGGTGCGAGCAGTATTGCTGTATGGTACAGAAACCTAGGCAGTAAAGGTAGAACAGTTGAAGAAGCTAGAGGTGATGGAAATGAAGTGCCTGAGAAAGGTAGTAGGATGCACACTGTGGAACAAATGAAGAAATTAGGACATAAGAGCATAAGCCAACGTAGCTCCAATTTCAGAAAAGATCAAAGAAAACAGATTACGGTGGTTTGGGCACATGTGTAGAAAAGCAGAAGACAATCTGGTGAGGAAGATTTGGGAAAGACAGGAAGAAGGTAAGAGGAAGCAAGGACATCCAGCAAAGAGGTGGATGAATTGTGTGAAAGAAGATCTGTGACAGTCAGGCATGAGTGTTGAAGAAGGTAGGAGTGTGGGACTGAATCGAGACAGTTGGTGACAGTTAACATGGTACCCTGACACCATTTAGAAAAATGGGAAAAAAGGGGGCTGATGATGATCATGATGACCCTGTTTGGTATGTACCTATCCAAACAGCTGCACCAACTGGAAAGGCCATAGTAATACTCACAAAGGTGATCCATGGCCTCCAACACCTGTCCCATGCAGACAGGCTCAAATCAGTAGTGCTTCACTTGGTATCAGAGAGGTTGCCCAGAGGTGGCCTGTGTCATGCCTAGAAGGTAATGTTGGACCCTGCCCTTCAACAGCTGCCCCATATATGTGAGTCTAACTCCTTGTGCATTGCCAGCACGACAGGTCTGAATCTGATATGCAACATTCAAGAGGAGAAGGTAAACACTTGCACCACACCACACTTATCACATAGTCTCACAAAATCTACACCACCAAAATCCACCACATAGAAACACAAAAAACATTCGCGGAGGCTCTCAATAATAATCTGCCCAAGCAACAGAGACCTCCAAAGCAGAAACGCAAGCAACTTCCACCCCCAACACAACCCAAACACACATAGCCCACAGACTCAGTGTGCCACTCAACCACAGCCAATAAGGCAAAACAACGTATCCAACACACTAGTCATAGGTGACTCTATAGTCAGGCACACTGATGTCCCACTCACCAGGCTAAACAAGGAGAAGGTTACTGTCAGCTGCCTGTCGGGTGCCAGGATCCTCCACATAACCCATGCACTCAGGTCACTCCACAACAAGTACAAATATGACTCTGTCATTGTCCATGTTGGTGTGAATGACCTGAGATGTACCTCCCTGGACTACATGAAAAGAGACATGGAGGAGCTCTCCAATCTTGTAACCCAGGCAGGTATGACCCTAGCCCTGAGTAGCATTCTGCCATCGCCCAGAATGATACTGCAGTACAAAGACAAAATGATTGACTTCAACAATTGGCTGAGCTTCTGGTGTCACTTTAGGGGGATCCAGTATCTGTCTGCTTGGGATGACATGGTCAACAGGCCACAATGCTTTGCCAGAGATGGCCTGCACCTGTCATCCCTGGGATTCCGGATACTGGCTAAGGCTCTTATCGCCCCTATATTGCCTTTTTAGGCAAGGTTCAAATGACAAATTCACCACCGTAACAGGAACAGGCAAGCAAAAACTGAGGGTAATGCTACTCAATGCTAGAAGTCTAAATCTCAAAATGCATTCACTCGAGGCACTCCTTAAAATGGAGAACATCGATATCTGTACAGTGACTCAGACCTGGTTCAAGGCTCCAGAGAGCACCCCTGCAATACCAGGCTATAATTCATACCACACTTTTCAGCCATGTAACCTGGGCCAGAACACCAAAGGCAGAGGTGTGTCAATATTCATTAAGGATATCCACACCTCCAGGCTAGTTGCTCAGCATAATGCATCCGAGGTTATCCAAGTGCAACTAACTCTGGGCAAAACTGCAATCCAAATAGTAGCTTGCTACAGATCCCCCGCCATGCCCCAAGATTCCAACCCCTCTTTTCTTGATGTACTGGAAAATATTAGGGTTCAACCAAATACCCTAATAATGAATGATTTCAACTACCCCACCATTAACTGGGAAAACTACTCGTGTACCAACTCCTTCACACAACACTTTCTGGAATTCATAAACTCCAATGCCCTGGATCAGCATATCCAAACCCCCACCAGGGGCAACAATATCCTAGACCTAGTCATTACCAACATGAGTGACTGGTGTTCCACACCTGAAGTAAATTCCTCGTTGGTCTGATCCGACCACAAGCTAATCACCCTTGATATCCACATCCTGCCCCCACCCCCCATTAAGGAAACCACTGTAAAAAAAATTTCCAAAGCGAACTTCATGCTTCTTAAGACAGAACTGGTGAACTTAATGATACCCATGCAGATGGACAATACAGTTACGACTGCTGAATCCTACACAAATGCACTCTATAAGCATTTACACGAGTGCATGGATTGTGCTACCCCAAACAGAACCAAGACGCTATCCTCCAAAAAAAGGAAGACAATCTGGTGGTCCCCTGCCATAAACAAACCGTACAACAGAAAGAAGAAATTGATGCAAAAGAGAGTAAAATCCCATGAGTGGAGGAGCTCCCTGGTCAGCCTCATTAAGAAGCTGAGATCCCATATAAGATCCTCCAAAGCTAGCTATGAAAACAAAATCACCACTGATTCTAAGGACAACCACAAAGCATTCTATAGCTCTGTCAAGAATCTCAATGGCAACACCCAGATCTGCTCTGAGTTACAGCACAATGGCACAAAAATTACAGAACCAACTGATATTGCCAACATCCTGGCAGATAGGTTCAGTGCTACTTTTACCCCCCTGACCTCCTAAAGGGCCCATATCTATACAGGAAGAATGCAGAGTCCCTGTAATCACAACTACGCAGGTAAAAGCAGCACTCTCTAAAGCCAAAAACACAGCATCCATGGGACTGGACAACATCCCAGGCTGCATTTTACATGAACTTCAGAACAAACTGGCTCCCCACCTAAGCACCATGTTCAATTATAGCCTCACATCAGGCTTTGTGCCCACTGAATGGCGTGCAGGAACAGTTATCCCACTCCACAAAGGGGGAGCCACCACTGATCCCAGTAACTATCTCCCTTTTAGCCTGACGAGCCTGGTCTGCAAGGTCATAGAACGTATCATCATGGAACTCATAAACAAAGACATTGGTAACCTCCAAACTCTGGATCCCACCCAGTTCGGGTTTGTGAAAGGCAGATCATGCCTCCTGAACCTGATCGACTTCTTTGAGGCAGTCACCAAAGCCGTAGATTAGGGTAAGGTGGTTCACACAGCCTATATTGACCTCGCCAAGGCTTTCCACACCATCCCCCCATTCTAAAATTATAGCTAAACTCACTAAACTAGGTATAAATCCCTACATCACAAGATGGGTTGCCAACTGGCTCACTGACAGAACCCACAATGTAAACATTGCATACTCCAAATCTGACCTCAAACCAATGACAAGTGGAGTACCACAGGGTTCAGTCCTGGGACCTCTCCTGTTTGGTATCTACTTCTCTGAAGTACAGGCTAACACAGAAGGTCTCTGGCTAATGCAGTTCGCAGATTACTGCAAACTAGGAACCATAGTCGAGTCCCCAAATGATGTGGAAATCCTACAGAAGGGCCACGCTGAGACAGATGCCTTGTGTCAGAGCCATGGCCTCAAGCTCACTAGCAAAAAGTGCATTGTCATCCCCTTTGGTAAAAACTCTGTATCCATGAACTACTACATAGACAGCAGTCTACTTAACACCAAATGTGTGATAAGAGACCTTGGGACCCAGGTGGATAGTAATCTGTCCTTTGATAGTCACATCGCCACAGTAGTCAGGAAGTCCTTCTACGTGGCACACCTCATCATAAAAGGGTTCTCATCCAGGAATAAAGAGGTAACTGTTCCCCTCTACTCGACACTCATTACACCCATTATAGAGTACAATGCCCCTTCTGGAATTTACCTCACAAGACATCTGCAGCAGCTGGAAAGGGCACAGACGTACCTCACAAAGAGGATTACCGGCCTCAAATAGATGCCTTACACTGACCGTTTAAAAAAACTCCAGCTTTACTCCGTAGCATATCGCCTACTTCGAGGTGATTTCTGCCTAACATATAAAGCTATGTCAAACCCAGTGCTGTTGGACATGTTACACCTAAAGAAATCCCAATCCCTCTGAGCTATGTAGGTCTAGGGACCTAAACCTTGTCACCACAATAAACAGGATTTGCTGGAGGGATAGATTCCTGTTCCAGAGACTTCCTATACTCTGGAACAGGCTACCCATCTATGTCAAGCAAAGTTCTTCATTAACACTCTTCAAGAAAAATCTTGATGAGTGGATGGGAAATAGGAAATACACCCCAGGGATCGCTTATGTGTCACTGCTCGACAGTGGCACAGGAAAATAACTTTCTTACGTGGCATAAGCCAGGAAACCTTGTTGGCTAGGCTTACGTAGGCCCTCGAGCCGATAGCCTAGTACCTACCAATGAACCTATGAACATCAACACAACCTGTTGGAGACACAGGTTTGTCTAACAGAGGCTGTCCTGTCTCAGGAATGCACTTCCCATACACATCAAACAGAGTACCATGCAGACCCTCTTCAAGCATAACCATGATGAGTGGATGGGAAAAAACAAATCTGTCCCAGGGGTCCCACCTGTCTCACTCAATGACAGGGGCAACAGGTGCCAATTGATGATTCTTTTGTGGATAAACTAATGGCTAGCCTTGTAAGGGACCCCGGGCCATTATGCTAGTGACCTTCTATGACCCTATGAACCAATGATCCTACTGAACTCCCAGGTGACATGTATCAAGAGTAGCATGCTGTGTCAAGGGTTATGAATGCAAGATTATGCTGTCTACCCCCATTACACATCTCGGTAACCATGCACATATACAGACATACCTTGGCAAAGTCACATATCTGCATTGCTACCATGCCATCCTGAGCCATTGTATGGGCACCAGGTCCCCACGGTGTAGACACACAGACACCTGGAACAGAAACAGAAATAAGTCTAAGAGTCAACAGTCAGTCAGCAATGCCAACTGCAATGCAGCATCATGGAACAAAGGTATGTACACTTTGATGTGTACTCATGAATGACACATGCCATCAGACTCACCTTATAGAGCATAACACTACTGCACAACAAACTACCATTAACTGTACTATAGTCACCTTGTGCATCAGTCACATATTTGCATTAATGGTATGGATGACAGGGATGTGGAACTGGTATCAATACAGGCACAGGGTGTAGTGTGGGGTTGCCAAAGGCCTAGGCTGTGCCACACAGTTGTCATTTTGTGTGTGTGTGTGTGTGTGTGTGTGTGTGTGTGTGTGTGTGTGTGTGTGTGTGTGTGTGTGTGTGTGTGTCTGGAGGGGTGCTGGTCAGCTGAGCCATGGAGAGGATCTGTGTGTGTCTGTTGGTGACCTGCATGTGATAGTGATGTGTGAGTGTGTGTGCATGCACAATCAAGCCATATGCTAGCTCTGCATGAGGGTATGTTGGACAGCTGTGGACCATACATGGTAGAATGTACAGTTCACCATCTCCAGCCATGAATACGGGAACTGGGTCTGCCAGGAGTGGCACTGGCACCACCATGCCCAGTGTCAGATGCGGTACTACTTGCTGATGGTGACTGGTGACTGCCAGGTCCGTAGACCTCATGTCTATGGCCTTCCATGTTGTGGTATGGACAGCACACTCCCTTCGATAGGGCTGGTGGTACTGCTCCTACAGGACTGTCACTGTGCAAAGCCACATGGGCTCTCAGCTGATGTTGTTGCTGACCTACATTCATGTGTCTGATGCCCTACTCCCACCACATTTTCAAGCACAGGCATTTCACAGTTAAGGAGTGACAATGTCTCACCCCACCATCTGTCCACTACATTGGCGGAATGATGTAAGGCATCACCAATGCCATGGATGGAGTCATGGATGCCAGGCAGTGATGCACCCATGATCCTGAGCAGCCTTCTGATGTTGCATTCAGAATGCGCCTGTGCCTCCATGAAGGACCAAAACATGCTTTGGGTGACACATGATGTGACACCTCTGACAGGTGGTGGATGGGCAGCAGTCCTCCTTCAAGCAGCACTGTCTATCTGCCTGTGTGAACCCTCACCAGCTGTCTGGCTATGGCTACTGTCTACAGTCACAGATGCCATAGTTGTCACACTCTCTAGTTTGATGCCACCACCCTCTGACTGTCCAATATCTGTGGCTGCAGGGAACTGGGGATGTGTGGACATACTGACTGTGTGCGTGGACATTGGGGGAGGAAGTGGGTTGTCAACCCATGGAACAGATTCAGCCCTCAACAATCCCACCTGTGCCTCAATATGGCCACCATCATCATCATCAGCGTCCAATGAAGGTTGTGAGGGGGACAAACTCCAACCTCCACAGTCACCTGTGAGGAGGAAGACAACATGGCTACATTAATTCTTGCACTATTATGTCTGCTGATCCACACACACACGCACACACACACACACACACACACACACACACACACACACACACACACACACATACAGGTGAGGTTCCACAAATGCATTCTATATACCACACCTTATCACCTTATTACTGATCCCATGCACAACACAGAAGCAGACCACAACAGACACAGACAAGACAGCCCCTTAACAACATGAAATGCAGCTATGTTCAGTTAATGTTGCCAGTACTATACACCTGTGAGATGAGTATCACGTCAGTGTATGTGATGGACCTTCGCCTAAAACACAGTGCACCCATTTCCACCATATTAATGATAATAATTCCTTTATAATAGACTGCCTAGACCTTCACAAAAATATGTGCAAATATGTTACAGCTCCTGCAAATATGCTATAGTGGTTACCAATGTAATGCACTGCAGTGAACCCCTCCACAAATGAACACACAGGTATTGCAATATGGCTAAGCTTCACAGTTGTGTCCATGGCAAACTTGCAGCCCTTGACATGTCTAGGGTATAGATGAGCCATAACAAAACAGTTTCACACTCACTGGCTACAGGATGTTGGATTCCGGCCACACCAGAGGTACCTACGGAATTGTGGGGGAGAGGGATTGTCAGCAGACACAAATGTGGCATTGGAACAGGATAACATATGCATATATCAACATGTATAGTACAAACTGTGATACTGCCCACATTGCTGACACTCACACTATGTGTGCACACGTGTGCATTACAAACCCCCCAAATGCACATTGACCTGACAGACATGCACAGGTATGCATAGGATGTCACTATGACTGCTACAATATTACAGTGATGATGACAGGAGGCTTACCTGGACAGTCCTCTGCTGTGGAAGCTGTGCCACCCACCTCCACAACATTGATCTTTGCGAGCTGGTGGCCAAACCCAGGAAACACCTGCTATTCATTAGAATTGAGTGGCCTAGTGGGCTAATGCACTATATTATAGTTGACAGGGTTCCAAAGTTCAAACCTTGGCCAGTGTAATTATTTTTGTGGATGTGCATCACTGGCAATCAGGATATGTTTATGGAAACCGCTGCAATTCCTCACAGGTGAAGAACCTAGTAAGCTAATGCACTATGCTGTAGTTGACAGGGTCCTAGGTTCAAGACTTTCCAGGGGTGAACATTTTGCTAATGTGCATAACAGTGTCAAGAACATATAAGGTGATTAAAGCAGTTTTAAGCAGGTTTATGTAGGTTTGTGCAACACAGAGCAATGTGCCGCACTGCTTAGCTCTGCTTAAACACATGCTAATTCCAAAAAAAAAAAGGGGGGGGTAATAGGAAAGTGGTGAAATGGGGGCAAGCAGGGAGTAAAACAATGGGAAAGGCAGAGAGGGATGTGCAGGGAGGTGTAGGAAAGGACCATAGCTCTCCAATTCTTGTACAGCTATATCTGTGCAGGTTGTTGACAATTTGGCATTTGGATACTCACATATTTGAGAGAGGGGTGTGGGTGACATAACCTTGTTGATTAATTGCTGTAATGATTAACTGTGGGTAGTGTAGGTGTGGGAAAAATGGAGAGCTATGTATGGGGTGATATTTTTTGTGGGACAGATTCCCATTTTTTTTAAGGAGAGAGTGGAATGTTGCGGAACGGATATAGGTACATGTGGGGAGGTACGTTGGGTAGGAGAGGTATTATTTGCAAACATACAACACAGAAAAGACAGCAGACAGGGGTGGTGTATGGCACATGAAGGGTGGTAAACACCTTGGATGGGGAGGGTGTTGTGGAATCAGAGAACCAAGTGCCCCCAGACAGCAGCAGTGGGACTGAGATCCCCACCCATGGGCAGTCACCACTGCTCATTCATGGCCCCCAAACGTGGCTGTGTTGGTGGCTGGGAGCTGGGGCCAGCCTGCCTCCAGGTTGGCCAGCCTGCCCTCAATCCAGCGCAGTTGATTGTCAAACCCTTGCTGAACTATCCTGCACACTATGCCTGGTAGATGTCATTGGGTGACCACTCCCTCTCCAAGCCTGCTCCTGACAGGGGAAGGCCCCATCCCCTGAGGCGGTTTCACCCATAGGTGGTGCAGGGCTAGTGGAGAGGGCAGATCCAGGTTGGGTCCCAGATGTGCTTGGACCTAGTGCCATGGCTGGTTGAGGTAGGGTAGGTGGATCCGCGGGAACTGGCCTAGCCAGTAGAACTATGGTGTTGAGGTATTTTATAGGTTAGTAATGAAGAGAACATGTGGTTAGTTGTAATAGAAAGCCAGAACAAATCACATAACCCAGTAACATAACATTGCATAGCATATAGAACACAGCAATAATTGGGATAATGGTCAGTAGTGTAACAGCATGCCAGTAACAGTTATGGCATAAGGCCAACAACATTGGTAATTCAACAAGGTATGTTAGTATGCAACCATTGTAATACATAACAATAATAAAACACAAGACCCAACATAACATTCTGAGAACAACATATGTTAAAAGTATACCATACCCGATGTATAGGAATAATAAATTATGATGCAAATAAGGGGTTGGAGGAGAGAGACATACATGCAATTACTACCAATATAGGCTATATTGTTTATAACAGAACTCTACATATCTGCCCCTTTCTTTATGTATACATGTGCCCTATAGCTTCTGTAGCACCTACATACATCTCAAGCTAATTGCATGGGTCAGTATGGGCCAAGCTGTAAAACCTACAGGTACACAACTACAGGGGACTATTACATGTCCAGGGAATATATGTGACTACCAAGGTATAATGTGGACTGATGTAGTGTGACTGTGCTATTGAGATAAATCAAGTGGCTGTTAAATCTGCATCCCAGGGATTTGGCAAGAGGGATCACAGTCCGTGGCAGTGTGACACTTGAGAGACATGTATCGTGCACAGTACAGAGAGTTTATGCTTATCATGCTGTCCTTCACAGGCATGGCGTTAGACTATCAGAAGACATTCACATACACATCAGGCATACAGCCATACCAAGATTAAACAGTTTTATTTGTTTTGATAACTTGTATTAGTATTGTACTTGTTGACTTTTTATTTAGTGCAGTCATATCACCTTGCTGAGCAATGCTGTTAACAGTCTAGTACATCAGGACACATAGATTAGTAACTAATTTGAACAGCTACTACAGTCATTTATTTACCTGTAATTCCTGTGGGGAGAAAATCTGTTAATGCATAACAACTTCTATTAATATTTAGTAGTACTTGTCCCTGGATTCGAATCCCAGTCTGTGTTTGCCAAAATGTATATCAAATCTAGCATGAGATTCATGCATGACAGAGATAGTAGGTGAACTGTGTATTAATACTTGGAATGCAGGGGTACACATTTAACCCCTAGTTGATGGGAATATGTGCAATGTGTACAGACCATATCAGAGTGCTGGGTTGCCTACCTGACCCATATACAGTTGCAGATGGTATATTTGCAGTCTACAGCTATTACAGTTTCATACTTGCCTGCAGCAGCATAACTAAGTTCAGAAATGCATATAACTGAAATGCAATGGTTAACATAAGACAGTCCTGAGATAAACACACTATCATAACTTAGTCATTACTATTCTAGGTTCAGATCTTAGCGCAGAACAAATATCATAATGCATTATATCTTGTAGTACAGCTCCACATCTACACTTTAGCACAACAGTTCTTTATCAGCTAACCTTCAGTTACTTCACGGTATTATTCCAGTGTTTACGTCACAGCACTTGTAATACTCAATTTCTTGACCAACAGCCCCAAATACACACATTTTCCACAACAAAGCTTTTTTAGGGATGACATGAAACAATGATTGGTATACATCTAACAGTCCTTATTGATGAGCACTTTAGATAATGGCGGTGTTGCAAGACAGGTGTCATTCCACAATTTATGCAGTAGTAGTAACTTTATTTCCTTAACAATTCTGACTGCAGTTAAACTCTTTATTTCCTTAACATGGTGACTGTAGTTGAACTTTATTTCCTTACAGTTATGAATGCAGTTGAATTTATTTCCTTAACAGTATGAATGCAGTTGTACTTTATTACCTTAACATTAATAAATACAGTATAAACTTGTATTTCTTTAACATTATTAATGCAGTTGTAACTTTCTTTCCTTAACATTAGCAACTTTCATGCTTTCATCTATATTGAGCTGTACCTGGCATTACTCACTTATATCAGACTAGGTCTATGACCACATTCATTGCAGTACACTCAAAACAGAATATACCTACTGGCAGTTACTACTATACTCTTTTGTATTTATATTACTATAGATTGCAAGAAATATCTGTACTCACCACACTCACAGTGCAACCTGGCCAGGTGCCCTGGATGGGCCTCCAGATTGCGAGCTCTCACTGTTGCAGCTGTGGGGAGAGAAAAACACAATTATGCATACCTGTCTATCTTATATTGATACTAGAATTTGGTAAAATAATGCATACAATACATACAAACTTATGGGGTATTGTCAGTCCAAGCATCCTGGATCCATATGGCCAAGAGATCCGCCTTCCTACACTTCAGGTCATCATAATGGTGAAGCACCTGCTCAGCTGTGCGGAGGATACCAGATGCACTGGTGAGGTCACATGGCAGCCAGTCCCAGGCCTCTGAATTGTATTGCAACCCCTGGTACTGGCTCTACAACAGCCAGATGTCATGGTCTTTCACAAGGAGTCCACCATGACCCTGGACTCCAAAATGTCCCACCACTGCACCCCTGGTAGCAAACACCCTCTCCAACTCCTGCCATAGTCTCTGCCAAGATCAAACTCCAACAGATACTGGCTGTATTCCCATCTGTTGCATTTAAATAAGGCTGTTTTCCTGCCCTTTCCCACCATTGGGCCATTTTTAAAAATGTGGCACTACATTTAGCATTGTGTAAACCCGCTGAGCTCATCTGAGCAGTGCTTAAACTGGCAATGCTTAGCAATGCTTAGTGGTACACAAACCAGCTTAGTTGAGCCGAGGACTGCTTAAATGGGGATTGCTTAGTAGTGCCCAAACCAGCTAAGTAGAGCAGCACATTGCTAAGTACTGCTAAAATGGTTCCTGTTTAAGCACTGCTTGGCATGGCTTAGCAGTGCTTATCAGAGCTTAGCTAAGGGCAAACTACATTTAAAAACAAAAAAAAAAATAACATTAAATTATTTGTTCGCTACTACTACTTTATTATTATGTATATGTATTGCACTTCTATATTTCCTGAATGTGTGCATTTTAATTTCTTTATCTTGGAGTATGTATTTTAGGTATTGTAGACTTGTGTGTAACTGGATCTTTTCTTCTCAGGTTCCATTGATAATGGGCTTCTGGTCCAGCTGGACTACCATGGTTAACATATGTCAATACATACATCAATAAAATAAAAATTAATTTATAAAACTTTGCTATCAGATGTAAAAGTTGAATGGCCTGTCTGTGTATTCGAACCATGCACCTACTGCACATAGGGCCATGACTCTAACCATTCAGCTACGTGGAGATGATGACTATTGCTATACATTTCTATATATCTCTCAGCTACATTTAAGCACTGCTGAGCACCTCGCCACGCTGCGCAAACACACTCAAGTATGCTCAGACATGACCTTTAAGTTAAAAATTAAACATAGCCAGTTTCTATTTTTAGATGTCTGGCACATGTCCATTGCTAAGCACCACACTGTGCAAACACAAAAAAAAAAAAAAAAGGAAATAAAATATTTAACGTTTATATTTCAGTGCCATCCACTTTGATAGTGCAGGGGGTGTGTTACACTGTAATACACCCCCTACACTGATTCAGTAACTGTGTTACACGGCTGTCCCTCAGTAGCATGCTTTCATTAATATGCAAGGTGCACTGCTGAGAGGGAGCCACAGACATGGCCATGGTACCCTCTATGTAGGACTTACACTATTCCTACACAGAGTTTATTAAATCCTCACCTGGGTGTTTTTTTTTTTTTGTTTTTTTTTTTATGAGAGGTCCATGAGATCAGTAACATGATCTAGGTTTCAAATGTTATACTCATGATGGCATGTTTGCTTAAAGTGAGTATCAGAAGAAAGGAGTTAGTAAGTTCCAATACAACTCCCCCCCTCCCCCCATGTTGTAACCTGCATTCAGTTATCATAAATACCTGTTCTGGTGGCTAAAAATAACAATCATAAACCATTTCCCATGTTTAAATTGCTTTATTCATTACACCAGACTATGTGTGTCTCTGTTAAAAGGACTGTAATTGCATTACATTTTAGTCAATGATCTTAAAGCAAATGCAGTGAGTATCTCTGAAGCTTTCAGAAGTGTGTATAATGTAAATCCTCACATACAAACATAATAGGCAAAAATGGATGAATGTGGCTCAACACTTTCTCCAATATGATAATTTCTTCAGTCTGCCTGAAAGTGTGATGTTAGCCTCCAGTCTATTTCATTTCAGACCTATCATGCAATAAGTCAGTTAACCAATGCAGGCCATTGAGAGATTTTGTAGAAACATATGGCAACCATTTGAAACTCCTGCATATGACTAGAGTTGTGTCAGCTCCTGACTGAAATGTCAGCACTCACAATGCTGAGCAATGACACAATGAAAAAAAAAAAAACAAGAGAGGAGCAAATATCGAACATCACTCTTTTTTTTTTTTTTTGCAGGCAGCAAGCCCCCCCAAACATATATTTATATAACTCTGACATCACCATACCTTGGAGAAAAGGGGATATTATGAGAAATGGCTATCTCAGACTTAGTAAATGTAAGTCCATTTTTGGCTATATTACGGGACTTTCTGAAGTGGTTCTCAACACATTCTGAGGACTGCGTGACTGCAGTACACTTTCCATCTTATTTTGAAACTCACGTGGTCTATTCTTATTAATCACATGATCACAGTATGATATTTGTTTTTAAGAATTCCCTCCTGTTCCTCATATTAAGTTAGCAGTCTATCTAGGACAATTTATAGGTCACTCACACAGTCCTCATCATTCTTCTTTGATATGCAAATGACTTGTTGGAAACACTGCATATTATAATTTTGGTAATATTGCATATTAACATTTTCCTAGCACTGCATATTACTTTTTTTTTATTCTCACACAGCCAACCACTGGCACATTCTTCTGCCTCCATCCTTTCATCGAGTCCTACTATCCCACCTAGTCTTGCCATAGAGAGCTTTTTTCCTATATGACCTACCATCTCCACCCCAACCTCCATGCAATGGGGACATGATGGTGTATCACCTTGCCTCCACAGCAGCTCAGTCAAAGTTCCCTACCCCCCTCTCCCTGCTTGAACCATGTCCTCTCCATGTCCCTGACTTCTAGCAGGGATCATATGTAGAGAACATATTAATTAATTAAACTTCATACTGCTAAGTGGCCAATAGCACTTTTGCCTACAAACAACAGTAGCCCTTTTTGTCATCAGCAGTAACTTACTAATGCAGTTTCAGAAGCAGAAAAATTATCACAGAATAAAACCTGACTTTTAAATTCAACACAAGTTCACCCTAATGCAAAAGAAAATAAGTAAAACTCACTTCCCTGACATCGTGGGACTAATTTTTATGTGTAATCCAGTATTTTACTTCAAGGTGAGTTATACATATCATAGTCCAGCACATTTAAGCAAACAAACAAGAACCTGTGCTGCACCTTCATTGCAAACAGGTGTGCATGGACAGCAAATCACTTAGCACACTTATGTTTACACTGGGGGCTGCTTACATATAGTCAGTGTGTGCATTAGACAGGGAGGACCCCAAAGGCAGAGAACTGTGCTGGGTGGGTGGGTCAGCTAGATGGATGTGCTATAGGGGTAGCAAAGGAAGTACAAGGGAGGGACAGTGTCATCTTTGTGGAGGGAAGGATATGCAAGTGATAACTGATGACTTCTCACAGGGACTGCACTCACTCTCACACACACACACACACATATACATATATATATATATATATATATATATATATATATATATATATATATATATATACATATATATATATATATATACACACACACACACAAAGTGATGGGTCCTAGAATACAAATTACAGGGAAACCCAGTCAATATGTGGTGCAATTCTTCATACAAGGGTATCTGCACAGGTTCCTGTTTGATGTGATTTCCTGAATTAAAGGTGGTATAGCAAAGAACTTAAAGTCAGTCATGGACAGTGACAAGGTAGCTTGGAACGTCTTGAGTCAAGAGTTGCAGACAGGCAGAATGGCAGGATAATTTAAATCATCACCCTTTCAGCAACTGAAATTATTACCATTGAGTTTGATACCTAAAAAAATGTCCAGCAGACTCTTGGCTAATCATCACTTATCACACCTGATAAATGATGACATAGACAGGGACATAGCTAAAGTACAATATACATCACTAAACAATGCTGCTTGGATTGTTCACATAATTGGCAGAGATTGGCTTGTGAAAGTGGACACAGTGGCTACCTTTTTTCGCCTTCAACCCATTCATTCACACGATTGTCCTCTGTTAGATATAATGATGGAATTAAATATTTTTTGTCAAAGCCATGTCAATGGAGTGTACAACAGCATGTGCTCCTTTTGAGAGACTTAATATGGCCAAGCACTGTCTATGGGAAGAAAAAGGTCCAGGAAGAAGGGTGGTGCCTTAACTAGATGATTTTCTGATCATCGTGGAAGGCAAGGAACAGATCAGAGGAAGTAATGGCTTTTTAACAGCTTTACCAGAAACTCAAAGTTTCACTGGCACTGGACAAGCCATGATACCCTGTAAAAATGTTGACTTTACTGTGACTGCAGAGTGACTGACAGGTCCAACATTTAAACTGCCTGCTGTAAAACTAGAGGAAATGAGGACTA
This sequence comes from Protopterus annectens, assembly GCF_019279795.1. Lineage (NCBI taxonomy): Eukaryota > Metazoa > Chordata > Ceratodontiformes > Protopteridae > Protopterus > Protopterus annectens. Next base: position 549,279,487 of record NC_056738.1, on the reverse strand, counting down.
TTAAGATAAGCCAGCAGGTAGCCAAGAAGAGAAACAGAGCTGGGGAAGGTGATGCCCAATTAAGACTAATGAATTTTCTCTGTCATGACCCTAGATAGGACTTTTACCAGGTCAGTATATGTTTTGTATAAATGAGGGAGGGAGAAGCATCTAAAATTAGAAAAACAAGTCCAGTGAAAATACCATCTTGGGCTGTTTTACAAATGCCCCAGTGAAATATCTTCTTACCAAGATGATTGGATGGACAGACATATTTGGAGTTATATATGGATGCAATGCATGGGTGTTTACCTTGTAGAGAAATGGATCACAGAGCCATGGCCTAAAACCAGAGTTCAGTCTGAAATAGTTAAGGACATTATTTATTTGGAAGCAATGCTAATATGGGTAGCATCAGTAGTACAGGGACCACATCTAGCTAATTACACATTGTGTTTTGTACTGACAAACAGCCTGCAGCCTATGCACTGAGAATCAGCTCTTC